>NW_027673027.1:0-134116 GCF_964194105.1 Spermophilus citellus | reverse complement strand
GACATGCTGGCTTTTGCCAGAAGCAGATGCTGCCACATGATAGCCCCACTCAGGCATCGTTCTGAAGGACAGTGGTGAAGGAATTCCAACCAGCATTATAGAACTGGTTGTAGGAATCCATCTGGTTGTTCATTGTTGATGAAAGAACCCGAGAAATGATTCTACACTGAGTTGTGGGCAGTGACTAATAATTTGGCCACCTAGTTAGGGACTTAGAACAGGATTTTGAGATTAGTGATAAGAAAGTCTAGGTGAGAGGAGAATGGATATCTAAAATAGACACAGAGTGAGGGAATATTTGTGTCCCATACAAACACATTATAGGCATCCATTGTAGTGGAGGCTCTTAAAATATGGTGGACATACCAAGCAAACACAATCACAAATCAAGATTGGATCACCCAACAGCGGAAACTATGACTCAACACAGTTTAAGGTGGACCTGTCAACTACCCACTTGTAGCTTTCTTACCTTGTACTCATCAATTTTTTCCTAATTCAAACAGATACCTACTGGGGGTGGGGGAGTATTGGTTTATCTTCCTTGTGGAATTAGAGAAAACCATATTTACCATTATTAGATCTCATATAAAATTTAGTTTTTCTGTTACTGCAAGAAAACATCTGAGATTATCAACTTTTTATTAACAAAAGAAGAAAGGTTCAGGATGTGAAGGCTGTCTGACTGTCAGCCTATTAATTACCAGCGTTGATTTGGCTGATCTGGATGGCTAGATAGGTGTCCCCTTCCTCTCTCTCTGTCCCACATGCATCCCCCCTGAAGCTGCACTCTTCAGTCAGAGAAGATGACCTTTCCCTATACAGAGGGACTGTTCTTCAATCGAGGGTTTACAGCAGCTGTGCTCCCTGTTGGAACCTCCAGACAAACTCCCCAGAGGAAAGGGTTATTTTGAGGTTATCCCTGGTTGGTGGGCCCCATTGCTTAGGGCCTGCGTGGTGAGGAGGGCTCTGAAGCAAGGCTGTTCACTGGCTGCTCATCAGGACAGGACAACAAGAGAGGAAGGGACCAGGGTCCCACGATCCCCTTCAAAGGTACATTCCTGATGACTTAAAGCCTCCCACTGGGTTCCACATCTTAGAATTTCCACCTCCTCCAGATAGCGCCAAGCTGGGGACCGACCAACCCTGTGACACGTGGGCCTTTGGAGGACATTCTAGATCCAAACTATACCACCAACCAAAGAATGACCCTCTGAAGTCTTTCTGTGTTATCTTCCAGAAGATAATTCCTACAAAGTTAAAGTGGGTGGTGGAATAACAAGTAAAGCATATAAGTATATATGGAAGAAAATGAGAACTGAAGGATCTTTGCATAGCTGTATGTACCATAGCCATTGACATCTTCTTTCTCCTCCCCCTCCCCTGGCCTTTCACATGAGGACGGCTATTGGGGCTTCACTTTACAAGTTCACCAAGGAGTAAAATTAGGAGTGGTCTCTCATTATACCTAATAAAATCACTGGAAGAAGTCTTGCCTCCCATCCCCCAAACATGGGCCCTGCTGGTTCTGAAATCTAGATCAAGAGAGGTGTTATACCTCCAGCAGACACAAAAATGGTTCCATGAAACTTAAGAGTTGAGCCCTCTGCCTGACCATTTAGGATTCTCCTGTCACTGAATTGACAGGCTGAGGGAGGATAACTGTACTGTCTGGAAGTGTTGGTACTTATTATCAAGAGAAAAGTTTTACTGCTACACTTTTGGTGCGGAAAGGATCACCATATATGGAACTGAAGGAATCACTGGGGTGCCACTTTGATTAGGGAAAATGTTTAAAGGATAGTAATTGCTTGTCCAATATTAAAAGTCAATTAAAGTTGGATGCAGGGGCACACACCTGTAATTGCAGCTACTCGAGAGGCTGAGGCAAAAGGATCACAAGTTGGAGGCAGGTTGGGCAATATAGTGAGATTTTTGTCTCAAAATAAAATTTTTAAAGGGATGTAGCTCAGTAGTGAAGTGCTTGCTTAGCATGTGTGAAGCCCGAGGTTCAATCCCCAGTGCTGCAAAAAGAAAATTAAAAATAATAATAATAATAAAATGTTAAATCAATGCAATTAAAGACTAAAGGAACCCAATAGAGTCAAAGAACACCAAAGACAGATCATTCAGGAATGACAATATTTCTCACCAAGTAAATAATCCCAACTAGCCACGGTGCTGCCAGAGTAACAGAATGGGCGGTGGAATAACAAAGTGATGAGTGTCCATCATGGCCTTATGGCCAGTCGTGGAAACGAGAACTGAAGGATCTTTGCATAGCTGTATGTACCATTAACCATTGACATCTTCTTTCTCCTCCCCTCCTCTGGCCTTTCCCATGAGGACTGCTGTTGGGGCTTCACTTTACAAGTTCACTAGACCATGAGAAGCAACATTCACACTAGATGGGAGGGACTGACAATCACCTAGAAGTCTTAGACCTGAGATGGATGAGATAACTGCTGGGATTTGCTCTTTCTCTTATTGGAGGGAAGAAGAAAACATCTTCATCTGTGTTGTTAGGTACAGGTGGAAGGAGGAGAAGGAATCTGCCTGGTAAAGGGTGGACTGTGCCATTCCGGTCCGTTTCTGTCAGATCCATCCCATTCAGCTCTAGTTCCCCTGCTCTGCTCTCTATCTCAAGGAGGCTGTTCCTAAAGACCCCCTCCCAGGATCCTGGATGGATTTGGCTAATGGGAGATTCTGGGGATAGATAACAAAGTAGGAGAAAGGGACAACCAGAGTATTCTCCCCAGCTCCCTTTACCTTAAGGTGGCATTTCCAGAAGTAGTGGGACTTCCTGCACGGTGTTATCTCCATCAGGAAAGGTCTGTGTGACTCTAGCTTCCCTCAGGTGACCCTTGCCCTGGGCTTGAGTTACACCAGTCCCCCCTTCCCACACAAACCTAATGTGGTAGTGCTTTCTTGCTGATGCTAATCTTTGGGCTATTTATTTTTCCCTATTTAATTTCTCAGCTTTTCTATCATCTTTGTAACCAATTCTCTACAAAATTCCTTCCATTCTAAGTAGTAACTCATGTGTCCTTTCTTTTCTTTTTGGTACTGGTAATTGACCTGAGGGACATTTTGCCACTGAGCCGAGTCTCCCTCTTTTTATTTTTTATTTTGAGATAGGGTCTCACTAAGTTGCTAAGGCTGCCTTGAACTTGGGATCCTCCTGCCTCAGCCTTCCAAGCCACAGGGATTATAGGTGTGTGCCCGGCTTGTTGTTTCTCGTTGACCTTGACATTAACTATTTAAGAATAGGGAAATTGATAAAGGATGTTAACAATCACAATAGGACAATCACAATAAGTATGAACTGACTGTGATCCAGGCCCTATGCTAGAGATTTTATATGCAATAACTCATTTAATTCTCTCAAGGAGTCTAAAAGTTAAGTTCTTTATTTATCTCCATTTTATGAAGAATTGGACAACTTGCCTAAAGTCACACAACCAGTCAATGGCCCAAATGGGACTTGAATGCAGTTCTGTGTGACACCAAACTCATGCTCATCATAGTCTTTCATCACCATAAAGCATTTTACACAAACATCAAATCAATATTTAAAAAATATATATAGTATAAAAGTACCCATGGTATAATGATAAGTTTTAAAAGTAAAATACAAAAGCTTTTTCTTAATCTCATATATATCTGTTTATCTCATTGATGTTACTGGATATGTCCAAACTAGCGACTTCTAGGTGATAGAAGTATGGGTCATTCTCATTTTCTTCCATATGCATCTATATGCTTTACTGAATTGTCCAGTTTTTAAAAATGGATGTGTGTGATCCTGTGTCAAACAAGATTAAATATGTGCTCTCCAGCTTCGTGGAAGACCCAGGCTGCCTCGCTAGTTGCTCGTTCAGTTATCAGTGGCCCTTCCACCTTCACATCGGCCAGCAGGAGACAGGAAGGGTAGGGGTGTGCCCACTCTTTTAGGACACCTCTTGGAGATGTCCTATACTTCCCTTTCCCTGGCAATGACCAGAAGCTAGGCACAGTGTCCCCCAGCTTCAAGGGAGGTAGGTACATGTAATCCTCTAGTGCCAACGTGGGTTCTGTTAGTGAGAAATGGTCAGGGGCAACAAGTAATTGGCATTCTTTGCACAGACCATACAATTAACATAAAATAAAAATAAATTACATTGCTTTTAACTACTCAGTTCTACTACTGCTCAGCTCTACTACATAGAATTTATGTAATAAATTTTATTTTTATCCAGATAGAGATGTTTGATCTTTTGGCCTTTACAGAGGGTGTAGTATCAGGGAGACTGATTTTGTTTTTGTTTTTTAAATAAACTTTTCATTTGGGGATAATTTTAGGCTTACAGGAAAAAGTTTAAATAAATACAGAGCAGTCCTTCACCCAGTTTCAGTTTTCCCAAATATTATTTAAATTACCACAAAGCTAAATTGTCAAAGCTAAAAAGCCAACACTGTACATTGTTATTAACAAAACTCCCAACTTTACTCAGGTTTCACCAGTTTTTCCATTACTGTCCTTTTGCTGTCCCAGGATCCAATCCAAGATCTCACATTACTTCAAGTGATCATTTCTCCATAGTCTTCTCAGTGTGTGGCAGTTTCTCAGTCTTTCCTTGGTTTATTTGTTTTATTTTGTTTGTATTGTTTTGTTTTGTTTTTCTTAATGACCTCGACTGAGTGCTGGCATGTATGTGTAGAATGTCCCTCCTTTGGGGCTGGTCAGATGTTCCACATGGTTGTGGGTTTGGGGAAGAAGGCCACAGAGGCGAAGGTCCTTTCTCGGCCCATCATGCTGGGGCACGTGACGTCTATGTGACATCACAGAAGACACTAACTCTCTTCACTGAAGGGAGTGTGGGCTGGGTTTCCGTCGCTTTATAAAGCTATCATTTTCTTTTTCTATACTCTGGTCTTTGGAAGTGAGCTCTCCTCTGTCCCATACTTGAGATAGGGAGTGGCGGTATCTTCCTATGCTATTTGGTATCTTAGGGACAGATCTACCTCTGCTCCATGAGGGAGGAAAATCTTAAAACTCAAAATGCATTGTTTTTGCTTCAAGACAAACAACAAGTGATGAGAACATTTTATAAGCATTGGGGTCAGTGCTAGGGATACCCGATATCACCCTGGTTTTGAAGAACATACCTCCTTGTCAGGGACACAAATATGTAAGCAAAGAGTCATGATCCCAAGTCAGAGGTGCTGTGTATCCTCAGGGCTGGGGAGCCTCAAAGGCCCTGGGAAGAGAGCTTTACTTGCTGGAAGAGAGAAAGGGGTTCAGGAGAGGCTTAGAGGAAGTGACATGTGAGTGCAGCTGTGTACACCTGTCTGAGTATATATCTGGAGATCATATTAATCATTACCAGAAAAAAAAAAACGGGGGGCGGGGGGTGGGATTAAAAGCCAGTTTGTAGGCTGTGAAGCTGTCAGAGTTGGATGTGATGGGTTTGCTGGATTTGAGGGAACATCCAGTAGACATTTGTGTACTCTGGTCTGGGTCCTGGGAGACCAAGGAGTTTAAGAGGCAAATTTGGAAATCTACTCTCTGGAGGGATAGGGGAGGCCTCAGAGGGATTAGTCTTCATGTGGGGAGTGAGAAGGGCAGAACCTGAAAGCACAGAGTCCCCCCTCTTACTGCCTCTCTCTAGACTCTTGCTCCCCTAGGCTCACACCTCTGAGAGCAAAGCAAGAGCTCAAGACCTACTCCTGGGCAGGATCGAAGCATGTACCCAGCCTCAGGGCAAGCACCAGGAGTTCCCTAAGTGAAGATGCCTGACTGAACTCCTCTAAGAAAGGGGTTTGGTTTGGTTTGGTTTTAATGGCTTGATGGCTGTGCTGATGGATAATTCTGAGAATGCCTTCTTTCTCTCTCCCTGAGCACTTCGGATAAGATCTCCATGGAGGATTTCTAAAAGGGAAAAACATCTTTTTTGTGACTTTAAAATGCTCAGGTGTATGTTTGTTCTGTCTATGTAAGTTATCTCTGTTCAACAAAGCAAATAGATAAAATTAAGAAACTAGTTATAATCCCACCCCATGAAATAATTAACTACAATTAAAATTCATGTATGTGAATAGGTATTTGCATGAATAGATATCAAAACATAACAGATGGACATAATGGAAAATTACGGATTATAGATAACTATACAGAAAAATTATAGTCACCTATATAGCCTCCTGGAGATTTTAAAAATATGTTTGCATCTTTCTTTCTTTCTCTGTCAACCAAAAAACGGAACTATACTGTGCACATTATTTTGTAACACTCCTTTAAAATAAGCTATTATTACCACTATCATTAGTGCTATTAATTATTGAAACATATACTTTTAGGGAGGTAGCATTATTTCTATTTTACAGATGAAAAAATTGAGCATGACAGATACTAAGTAAATTGTGTTCTGAAGCAATTTTGGAGTCTTATACATGCCAAGCCCATGCAGTTAATCTATATCAATAAATACTCATTTAGAATGTTGGTTTTAAATTAATTGTTCAATTTACTAAAGTTACAAATGCAAAACCTTGGCTCAATTTAAAATATTAATCGTTCTTTTATTCTCCTTATAAATCTAAAGAATTTTAATACTCATTGATAAGGAGCTTGGATCACTTTTGGTCCCATTTGCAAATTTAATTAAATGCTTTAATTATTTCAAATTGAATTTTGAAATTTAATATAGTCAGTTTCTTTTTTAAGTATTTCAATTATCTCATTAACAAAGAGACCCTTCCAGAGTATTTAAGTAATACTTGTAAATTTAATCAGCTAAATATAAATATGTCCCCAATGTCTTTAATTATTCCCCTGTTTATAAAATAAGGAAGATTCAGAGATTAAATAACAAGTTTAAACCAATTACTTATTTACACAGTATAAGGTAGATGTGTAAACCTAACACACTAAATTCTATCAAACATTAGGAATATCTAAAGTACTAACCACAAACACATTTATTAACACGTAAATATTAATACTGGTTGCTTGATTTACCTCTTCATCATTTATACTTAATTCTAAGTATCTTGAATGAAAACATATTTCTCCAGTCCCGTTCATGTAATGAGGAGTAGCCTATATTAGATTAACTCTTCTACTAATAGCAAGGATGATGGACAAAATATTTAAAAATCAACTGTGTGAAGCACTGGAGGGCAACTGAAACCAGGGAGCGGTGGGAGTGGGTTCTGTTCCTGAAGCGGGGAAGCTCAGTGGGCGTGGGCCACACTCTTCAGCATGTCTCTCCAGCCACATGCCTGGGGACATTAGGACAAAGTAGAGAGTGGCATCTTTCCTAAGCTGAGGAGACAGAAGTCAGAGTTTTAAAACAACCCAGAGGCTATGAAATTGAGGAGTGCGGGGCACCTAGAAAGGAGACAAGCCTCAGAAGAAAGAGATTCAATATATTCATATAAATTTCCCTTCAACCCTTGACTGGTTCATAATTTGTACAGGCACTGGGCAAGACACCAAGGAAGCCAGCAAAAAGAAGGAGTCTAAAGACTGAGATGCACTCAGGAGATAACATTTAAGTCCAACCAAAATAGCAGAATTTTCTAAGTGTGCTGGGCTTTCTATTGATGGTGAAGAGTCCACACCTCGGGGTCAGAAGGCAAAGAACACATGCTAGAGCCCAGAGCAATACTCAAGGCACCCACACGAACACAGCCCAAAACCAAGCACAACGAGTTGGTCTGCCAGTACTTTAGCTGCTGCTATAATAAAATGCTGTCTTTCAGAGGAATATAACATAACCTAGTGTTTCAACAACAAACTCTTCAGAACAACCAGCACACGATTTTAAAAAATTACTGGACTTTCAAAGAAACAAAACACAAATATGGCCCGTGATCAAATGGTCAGCAGAAATAAACCCACAAATGACTCAGATGTCAGAATTAGCTGAAAAGGACTTTAAAGTGTAACAAAATAATTTAAATAATCTCTAGGAAAAAGATGCACAAAATAAACAAACAAGTATGGAACAAGTATGGAATAGTGAAATGGGAAAACATTTTTAAGAACTAAACAGAAATTCTAGAATACTAGAAATCATACATGAAAAACCTGAACGAATCATAAGAAACTATGACTTAAAACCAGTTGAGTAACAAAGTATCAGAGCCACGAAAGTCAAAGAAACCTAAGAGACTGTTTTCTAATGTCCAGCATACATGTCCCGTACATTTTGTTTCATTTTTTCCATAGTCATTTATCACCACAGTGCATTTGCACACACATTAAAACAATATTTTCAAAAAACAAATACATAGTAAAGTGCTCATGATATAATATGATGTAAATGTAAGATGAAAAGCTCAAAGAATATGATCCTAAGAGCTTTATATTTTAATCTAATATATATTCTCTCTCTGCCTCATAAATGATACTAGGAAAGTCCTTCTTTACACAGAAAGGCATGTACTTTGCCACTAACAAATGTAAAAGTTATTACAGTGAATTACCATTTTACTATGACTGGAAAAACTATTGAAATGGAGTCAGCATTTGAAAAAAAAATTGGTGGGGAACTGGCTATTCACATGTGCTATGTTTTGGATGGGTATCCCTCAAATGTCCACCTGGTAAAGGCCTGGTCCCAGGTTGGTACTATTAGGAGCAGCATATTTCTAAGAGGTAGGACCAAGTAGGAAGTTCTTAAGTCTTTGGAAGTATGCTCTTGAAAGGGATTATGGGACCCTAATCTCTTCCTCTCTGCCTCTCTGTTTTCTGATTCATGACATTAGCAGTCTCCTCCAGCATGTGCTCATCACCATTGCTAACTATTGCCCTCACCAGGGGTCTAAACTAAGAGGGCTATCCAATCCTGAACTATGATCTCTAGGGCTGTGAACTAAATAAATCTATTCTCTTTATAAATTAATTGCATCAGGTATTTCACTATAGTAACATGAAATAGACTAATACAACATAGTTCACAAGTCTCACATAACAGGTTACTTGATGATTATAAGAGGAAAAATAATCCCTTTTACATTGGAAGAATCAAGTTGTCAACACTTGAACTCAACAATCAATCTTATTATTCTTTATGGTAGATAAGAAATGTGTCTCCAAGTGTGCTGTAATTTAAACAATGCAGTATTTCCTGTTAATATTCTTGCCAAAAATGTTTAACCTGGTTTAAAATTGTGATTAATTTAAAATGCCAATTGATAAGGATTATGGGAGATGGAGGAACAGATTAAATGACAATAACCAGAAAAATCCAGAAGGTGGGAAATGTTATAGCACAGTTAGCCTGGTCTCTTTAAAAAAGCTACAATGAAAAAATGAAGGCTCTTGACCATCTTCAACTCAAAAAGACTTTCAGACAGGTAGCCATATTACATTGTTCCTTGATTAAATCCTGAAATAAAATAGATTTTAAATAGTGCTGGGGTTGTGGCTCAGTGACAGAGTGCTTGCCTCACATGTGTGAGACACTGGGTTTGATTCTCAGCACCACATATAAATAAATGAATAAAATAAAGGTCTATCAACAACTTAAAAATATTTTTTAAAATATATTTCAAATAAATTTGAGGATAATTGGAAAATTTGAATATAGATTAGGTATTAAATAATATTAAGGAATTACTAGTAAATATGTCAGAGATGACAATGAATTATGGAAGGATTATTTATTCTTGCCTCCCTTCATAATTTTGCCATAAGATTTACAGGATTTCCTACAGGAGTGTATTTCCACACCCCACTGACATCGTGCTGGTTTTTGGTCAGTGAAATATAAGCAGAAGTGATAGTATACCAGTCCTGGCAGAAACTTGAGGTTAACACTGAAAGTTTCTGTTTGCTTTCTTATTCTTTTCCTCTTCCATGAGGATGGTATGGCCCGGATAGGGAATGCTTTTTTAGCCTGGGTCTCAGTATGAAGAGACAGGTGGAGTAGTCCACCGCCTATTCATAGGAAAAGTGTGAGCAGAAGCTTACATGAAGGTGAGGGGAAATAAAACTTTGTCTTAAAAGCTGCTAAGATTTGAGGATTACTTTTCGAAGCAGCATCACTTAGTGAAAGCTGACTAATACAGAAGTATATTATAGTATTTGGTGATGAAATGTTTTAAATGTTTAGCAAAAAACTAAATAAATATGAGATGTAATAAAGAACCAAATGGAAATTTTAGAATTTGAAAGTGCAACAACCTAAATTAAAAAGAATAATAATAATAATAGAAGAAAGAACCAGTGAACCTAAAGTGAGAAGGATAGAAACGAGCGAACCTAAACAGCAGAAGAAAAATGGGCTGGAAAAAAGAGAGAGTGAGAGAGAGAGAGAGAGAGAGAGAGAGAGAGAGAGAGAGACACTGACTCTCAGGAACCTATAGTACAAAAACAAGATATTTAATGTGACATTATTAATGACGTAAATGGAGAGGAACAAAAAAGGTAGTGTTAAAAAACAATTTAAAATATGTTGGCTGAAAGATGCCCAAATTTAACAAAAGATATAAATGTACAGATTTAAAAAGGTGACGAAAATCCAAGCAGGGATAAACCCATAGAATCCCACACAAGGCATATCATAGTCATATTTCTGAAAGTAAAGATCAAAAACATCTCAAAAGTAGCAAGAGAGAAATGATCCATTAATTATAGAGGGATAGCAATTTGACTGATGATCAATTTTTCATCAGAAATTGTGGAAGCCAGAGGAAAGTGGAACAACATTTTTTTCAGGGCTGAAAGATAAGAACTGTCAACTAGAATTTTATACCTACCAACAATATCCTTTAGAAAAGAGGAGGAAATCAAGACATTCTTAAGTGTAAGGAAATTAACTGAATTTGATGCCTATGCTAAAGAAATGGACAGCCTGGACAACTTAGTGAGTTCCTGCCTCAAAACAAAACATAAGGGGCTGGGACACGGCTAAGTGGCAGAACAGTTGCCTAGACTTACAAGGCCCTGGGTCCAATCCCAGTACCAGTAATAAACTACCTTCCTGCTGAGTTTTCTAAATTGTATGTGATACTTGAAGCAAAAGTTATAATACTATACAACATGGCTCTCAATGTATATGTGTAAATATTTAACACAGTTAGGAGGAGGGAGGAAACAAACCTGTAGGTTTCTACACTTGACTCAAAAGTGGTAAAATAGTTGGTATTAGTGAGCACTGTTAAGTGATGCATGTATAATGTTGTGGGGGGCCACCCCTGAGCTACAGCGCATCTTCTCTCAGCCTGGAGCCAAGGAGATTTTGGTCTGGCATTGCTGTGTTGTGACCCCTCCCACTTGATGGATTGCCCAATGTATGTGGCCTCTAACTTCCACCTTCCACGGCCAGGAAGTCTGCTTTCTCATGGCTCTGGACCTGGGCGTTACTCATTGGGGCTTGGACAGCCCACCCCCTGCCTTATTTCGTGAAGAACATTCTATCGGAAAAAATAAAGGAAACACAGGTTCTCACTCTCTCTCTCTCCTTCCAGTGTGGAAGCAGGACCTTTAAGGTAGCCAAGGTGTCCCACTCTCCATTTAAAAATTATTTCTGTGTTGTGTGATTATTCATCGTTATGTATTGGCCAGCACATTTCAAGCAAGGGAAACCCCAAATTCATAGCTTGCGTTGGAAGTGAGTAGTGTAAAAATCGGCATGATACAACACCTAGAGCAACCTATGAAAGAGATCCCTTTAAAAAAACACTTAGATAAGTCAAATGGAACTCTAAATATGTTTAAGTAACCCACAGGAAGGCAGGTAAGTTGAAAAGAGAGAGAGAGAGAGAGAGAGAGAGAGAGAGAGAGAGAGAGAGAGAGAGAGAGAAACCCAGGCTGAACAAGCAGAAGACAAACAATAAAATGGCAATCCTGCATTCTAACATATCAATAATCTTATTAAAGATAAATGATCTAAGTATACAAACTAAAAGAAAAAAATTAGCAGAATAGATTTTAGAAAAAAACACTACCCTGGTATATTCTGTCTATAGAAATAATGATAGGTTAAAGAATGGAAAAGAAGATATCATGCAAGTATCAATCAAAAGAAGCCAAGCGTGGCAATATTAATACCAGATAAAGTATTTTTTAGATTAAAGAATTTTACCAGCAAAAAAATGGTCATTACACAATGATAAAGGGGTCTAGCTACCAAGCAGGAATAGCAATCCTAAATGTGGATGCACAAAACAATGGAGCTTCAAACTTTTTACAAAGTAAAAATTTATCAAACTAAAAAAAAAAAGGGAGAGAGGAAGAGAGAAGTCTACAATTACAGTTGAAGACATCAACACCCGTCTCTTAACAATTGGTAGAGCAACTGGATGGAAAAGCAGCAAGGGCAGAGAAGAGCTAAACACCATTGACCAACAGGATCTAGTCGACACTTATACAATATTCTAATCACGGAAACAGAATACACATCCTTTCAACAAGCCCATGAAACATTCACCAAAATAGACTATGTTCTGGGTCATAACACAGACCTCAACAAAATTTTTAAAAATTAAAATCATAATATGTTCATGAACCACAAGGGAATCAAACTAGAAATCAAAAATAGAAATGACAGGCAAAGAGAGAGAATATATGAAATATAAAATTAAACCTAGAAAGTAAATACCACACTTTAATCCATAGATCAAGAAGATCTCAAGAGAAAATATAAAATAGAGCATATTAAAATGTGCAGGATGCAACATAGGTAGTGGATTTTAATTCTAATAAACTAGAAAAGGAAAAGAAAAATAAATCCCACATGAGCAGAAAGAAAGATGATTTTTAAAAAAATCAGAAAAGCAAAAGAAAAAAGTGGCGAAACAAAGTCTAGTTCTTTGAAAAGATCAGTAGGTTGAGAGCATTTAGTAGATTAGCAAAGAAAAAATTAGTGAAGGCACAAATGATTAATCTCAGGAATTAAACAGGGACTACCACTACAAACCCTGCAGATGTAGAAAGGATAAAAGAGGGATACTGTGAACAACTCTGTACACATACATAGATCTGACAGTTTAGAAGAAATGGACTAACTCATTGAAAAGGACCACTACTAAAACTCATCCAGTATCAGGTCATTTAAATAGGTCCAAAACTAATAAGGAGATTGAATTTATACCTTTGTTATTGTTGTTGTTGTAGTTGAAGTCTGAGAAATCTCCATGTCCAGATGGTGTCAAATGATCCTACTAAAAGATGATTCTACTAAAGAATTAACACTAATTTCATAAATCTCTTATGGGAAACAGGAGAGGAAGGAACACTTTTCAGTTAATTTGTATCTGGCCAGCATAATCTGTATACCAAAACCAGAACCCCCCAAAAGTACCAAGGAGTGAAACAGCTGGATGCAGTGGTGCACACCTGTAATCCCAGCATCTTGAGAGGCTAAGGAAGGAGGCTCACAAGTTGGAGGCCAGCCTTAGCAATTTAGCAAGACCCTGACTGAAAATATGAAATAAAAAGGGTTAGGAATGTTGCTCAGTGATAGAGTGACCCTGGGTACAATCCCCAGTATAAGAAAAAAGAAAGTAAAACAGATCAATATCTCTCATGAACACAGAAGCAAAAATTCTCAACAAAATATTAGCAAAGTGAATCTAAATATAAACACAGTATATAAGAGGGTTTTGTTCCAAGAATGCAAGGCTGGTTTAATATATAAAACTAATCGGTATAACCTACTCCATTAACAAGATGAAGATTAAATGTCACGCCATTTTATCAATCAGTTCAGAAAAAAACTCATTTGACAAAATCCAATATTCATTCATGAAAGAATCTGAGAAACAACAACAAAACACCTAAAAGCTTTCCCAGATTAAGAATAGAGGACTTTCTCAACTTGATCTGCTAAAAACCCACTGATCACACTGAGCTTATTTGCGAAAGTTTGAATGCTTTTTCCTTAAGATCTAGATCAAACAAGGGTGTCCCCTCTCACCACCCTTACTTTTTCCTTTTTTTTTAATTATTATTTTTTAAATTTATCACCACCCTTATTCAGTAGTACTGGAAATCCTCGCCAGAGCAAGGAGGAAGAGAATGAAAAAAAAAAATGTACCAATGGGAACGGTAAAAATAAAACTGTCTTATGAAATCTCATGATTGTCTATGTAGAAAATACCAAGGAGTCATTTAAAAAGAAAGAAAACGTCCTGGAATTAATAAGCAAGTTCAGAAAGACTTCAAAATAAAATATCAACACACAAAAATCACTCATATTTCTATATACTAGCAACAGGCATGCGGCAATTTAAAACACAATACTATTTAAGTCGCTCCAAAAAAATCCAGATATAAATCTAACAAAATATGTTTGCTGAAAAATTACAAAAGAATTCCTTGGCTTCCTGGCTTTGATACAAAATACCTGGCAGGTATTTTGTGGAATGTAGGTCAATTTGGGCTTGTCTGATGATTCCCCATGATTAGCTTCAGGGTATGCATCTTTGTCAGGAATGTCACTGTGATGGTTATCTTTTTTTTTTTTTTTTTTTTTTTTAAGAGAGAGTGAGAGAGGAGAGAGAGAGAGAGAGAGAGAGAGAGAGAGAGAGAGAGAGAGAATTTTTAATATTTATTTTTTAGTTCTCGGCGGACACAACATCTTTTGTTGGTATGTGGTGCTGAGGATCGAACCCGGGCTGCACGCATGCCAGGCGGGCGCCCTACCGCTTGAGCCACATTATCTTGATTGTCAACTTGATTAGATTGAGAGATGCCTAGGAAATTAGTAAAGCACATTTCTGGGAGTGTCTGTGAGGATGTTTCCAGACAAAATCTCCACGTGGAACAGCAAACCAAGAGGGGAAAACCCACCCTGACTGTGGGTGGCACCATCCAGTAGGGGCCTGGGTGGAACAGAAGCAGAAGGAGGGAGACTGTTACTCTGTGTGAGCTCAGTTCTTCTAGAGTTCCTGTCTTTTGCTGCTGCTGTCGCCTATGGGCATGGGACTCTAGCTCCTTCAGGTTTTCAGTGTGGACTCATACCAGCATCTCTCCAGGGAGCATCCAGGCCTAGGACAGGGCTGTGACATTGCTACCTCTTGTTCTGAGACTGCTGCCTTCTTATACTGACCAACTGCTGGTTTCTCTGGCTCTCCAACTTGCAGATTGCCACTGTGGACCATCTGGGTTTAGATTGTGCAAGACAATCTAATAAATCTCCTTTATAATTATAAATACATTGTATTGGTTCTGTTCCTCTAGAGAACCCTGGCTGGTATAATCACAGAAGCCAGCACTTTGCATGCTCTCAGCACAGTTACTAATGATGTCCACTTTGATCATTTGATTGAGCTATTGCTTAGCCTTTTCCACTATAAAGTTAATTTTTTTTAAATTTACATATAGAGCTGGGGTTGTGGCTCAGTGGAAGAGCTCTTGTCTAGCACATGTGATGCCCTGGGTTCAATCCTCAGCACCACATAAAAATAAATAAATAAATAAATAAATAAATAAATAAATAAAGGTAATGTGTTCATGCATAACTAAAAATTTTCTTTAAAAATTCACATATAATAAAATTCGCTCTTTTTTGGTGTACAGTTCTATAAGTTTTGACAAATTTTGGAGAACCATGTTACCACCACTGCGGTTCAGATAAGGAACAATTCTATCCCCCCAGGATATATTCCTTCTTGCTGCCCCTCTGTAGCCAAGCCCTCCCACTTCATGATCACCAAACCACCACTTATCTCTATCCCTATGGTTTTGCCTTTTTCAAAACATCTTTATGCTTTGGAGCAAGATGTCATATAAATAGAATTATTCAGCAGCAGCTAAAGTATGTATGTAGAATTGCCCTTTGTAATTAATAAATTGCAAATTTATATGAAAATAATTTTAAATCATGTCTATATCCTTACTCATCAAACTTAGAATTTATTTACCTATTTAGATCAGTATGGACTCATGGCTTTCTGTTTAGTTAAGTAGTCATAATCCATTACTATCATTAAATATTATTATGCTCAAATTAACCTGGATTTGGCTAGCGGGAGTCCCTTCAAGTTTGCTTCTGCGTCTTTTTGACATATTCCCATCTTTTTTTGTTTTTTTGGTTTTTTTTGAGCACTTCCTGGCATTCGCATACAACAAGATGTCTCAGGCTTCCCTGCGGCTCTTCACTATTGGGTTGTTTCCTCTCCCGGGCCCTTCCAGTAGACGGAGCAAGGAAATAAGTCTGCACGCGTGTACATATATATATAGACATATATGTATATGTGCACACACATGTACACACATGTGTTTTTCTACCTTCCACCTCTGTGGTGAGAGCTGTGCAAACGCCCTGATGTGAAAAACTATCAAGAATCTGGAAAACAACTCAGTGCACTCCTCTTTCTCCAGGTTTTTGGTCCTTCAGGTCCCAGCAGTCTTGCTTACTCTTTCTCCACGGCTTTCAAACAACTTTTGTGAGACGAGAGTTCTTTAACCTAGTTTCATAATGGTTCTCATGAGGAGAGTAAATCTCATATCAACCACTCTGTCATAACTGAAAGCAGAAGTCATTTGAGGTTGGGTTTTTTTTTTTCCTTTTCCCCTGTTGTTAAACATTTCTCTGAGTTGGTAAGTCAACAGGGTCACTGTCAGGTTTGGGGAAGGGGGTATGATTGAAGTATGTGTGGACAACTCTCCTTCTAGAGTAATAGTCTATTTTGGTGCAAGAAGAAATTAAGTATATTTGGTTCCTTTCTAGGAGCACGAAACCAAACATCCTTATAGGGTCCTCTGCACCTTGAGTAACTCAGGTGTGAATGGAAACTGTTTTCTCTCCATAGATAGCCCATTTCCTCCTTTTATCAAGCACATATTGCAAAATATAGGAATTTAAAGCAAGAGTTTCAAAAGCTGGAATAGATTTGAATGTTTATATGCAATGAATGCGACCCATTTGAAAAATACAAAAGAAACACAACCTTAACATATTACTAGAGAATTATAAGGATATTAATTCATAGTGCACTGGTGTCCAATAAAGGGCCACCAGTTTAAAACTGTAGGAACATCTTTTTCCTCCCCTTGCCCGTGCACCTTATGAATAGAGGTAGAACCTTATTCTCACACAACACTAACATTCCAAATATGAATATTCTTCTGTGAAATGTGAGTCCCTGACCATGAAACACTCTAACTGGGAGATATGACACAAGTAAATAGAGTTCAAAGAAAGCCCTGATGGTGGGCTTACCTCCAAGCATAAATTCAGAAGGAATAAAACTAAAGTATAAGACATCACTAGTTTTTCAAGCATGTTGTAGGTTGTTTTCATGGCAGAATGCATGTAGGTGATTAAATTAGCCTCTGGGCCTCACTATGAGCCACCCCAGTGGTTTCAGGACAGTGTAGTCTAATGGGAAGGACATGAACTCTGGACAGACCAGGGTCTAACACCCAGCCTCACCCACCACCCACTAACTGTGTGACCCAAGATGGTTCTTTAACCTGAAAGGGTTTGTTTACCCCAAAGTGACTTTCTAGACATCTCCTCGCCAGACTGTGGGGAAGCTTTGGAAGGGTCTGTAGTATTTACCAAGTAAGTGCCTAGTGTGAGCTCAGCAGCACCGTCGGGCTGAGGAGAGAACACAGCAGGAACCTGCAGGAATCAGTGACCTGTACATAATAGCTGTGCATAACGTACAGGTATTTATAATTTTCATGAGCATGAGAGGATAAAGAGCTAGAAGAATCCTGGCTGGATCTCTTCATCTCACAGATGAGCTGCTATGGAAAACTGTGGTGGTTCCTCAAACAACTTAGTGAGACCCTGTCTTAAATCAAAATTCTAAAAAGGTCTGGAGATGTAGCTCAGTGGTACAGTGCTTGCCTAGCAGGTGTGAGGTCCTAGGTTCAACCCCAAGTACTACAAAATTAAATAATATAAAGCAACTCCTCCTCTGGGTATATAACCCAAAGAACTGAAACCAGACTTGAATGAATATCTGTGCATTCACATTCATAGCAACATTATTTACAATAGCCAAAAGGTGGAAGCAACCCAAATGTCCATTGAGAGATGAATGGATAAATAAGACATGATAATATATATATATGCAATACAATGTTATTCAGCCTTAAGAAAGAAGGAAATCTGTCACCTGTCACAGCACAGATGAACCTTGAAGACATTATGCTAAGTGAAAGAAGCCAGTTGTAAAAGCCTAAGTATTACAGGACTCAATTTCATGAGGTTCTGGAATAGTCCAACTCATTCTGCTCTGAAAGAGGAATGGTGGCTGCCAGGGCTGGGGGGAGACGGGGAGGCAGTTATTACTCAATGGTGTGGAGTTTTAGTTTAAGAAGATGAATAATTCTGGAGATGGGTAGTGACAATGGCAATTTTCAATGGCTTTTATATATTCAGAGTTGTGTAACCACTATCACTATCTAATTTGAGGGCAGTTTCATTCCCCACCCCAAGAGGCTGACTAGCAACCACTCTCTGTTTTCCCTCATCCAACCCTTGACAACCATTAGTCCACTTGCTTTCTATGTATTTGCCTATTCTGGAGATTTCTTATAAATTAAATCATAAAATATGTAGCCCTATGTCTTTCACTTAGCATAATGTTCTCAAGAGTCACCCATGTTACATCATACATCATTACTTCATTTTTCCTAGCCAAATAATATTTCATTAGACACATTTGTTGTCACTATTTTTATTTTAGTCTTTTTGAGATGGGTATAGTGATATGTCATGATAGCTTTAATTTGCCTTTTCTTAATGGCCAATAATGTCAAACATCTTTCCATGTGTACTGATTGTCATCGGTATAGACTGAAGTGTCTGGTTGTGTCTGTTGCCCATTTTCTAAATGACTTTTTAATTGTCAAGTTTTGGGAATTATTTTTTTTATAATATTTTAAGTTTTTAGTTTTAGTTGGACACAATATCTTTATTTTATTTTTATGTGGTGCTGATGACCAAACTCAGCGCCCCATGTGTGCTAGGTGAGCAATCTACCACTGAGCCACAAGTCCAGCTCTGGGAATTCCTTTTTTTTTTTTTTTTTAGTTATAGTTGGGCACAATACCTTTATTTTATTTGTGTGCTGAGGATTGAACCCAATGCCTTGCACGTGGTAGGAGAGCGCTCTACCACTGAGCAACAACCCCTGCCCCTCCAAGGAATTCTTTATGTATTCTAAAACTAGTCCTTTGTCAGAGTTGTGATTTGCAGATATTTTTCTCTGAGTCTATAGTGTATTTTATCCTCTTAACAGGATCTTCCAAAAAGCACAGTCTTTAAATTTTGATGAGATCAAATTTGTCATTTTTGTTCTTTTATGGGTCATGATTTTAGTGTCAAGTCTAAGAACTTTTGGCCTAATCCTAAGACCTGAAGATTTTCTCCTGTTTTTTCCTTGAAGTTTAAGTCATTAACATCTGGGATTTGTTTGGAATTAATTTTTGTGTAAGGTGTGATATTTGGGTGGTGTTCATGTTTTTACTTATGCATGTCCCATGGCTCCAGCATCCTTTGTGGAAAATGCTATCATTTCTCTATCATTTGCATTAAAAAATCAGTTGACATATTTGTGTAGCTCTATTTCTGGATTTTTTATTCTGTTTTCTGCCAATACCACAATCTTGATTACTGGCTCTTTTTTAAAGTTTCTGCATTTATGCTCAGTAAGGGCTGCAAACCATTGCTGGATCTAGAAGAAAGGCTCCAGGAGATTGACTAATCCAATGATCTCTTGTAACCCAGAGTGGCCGAGGGAACATGTGCTGTGTTGAGAGCCAAAGGACCTGCTCCTATAGACTTAGCGGGTCGGCATGTGGCCTGGTGACCTGGCCAAATCATTTAACTTGAGCCTTAGTTTCCTCATCTATGGAATTTGGATGCCGATATGTGTTTAGCCTATGCTCCCAGACTTGTGAGTGTAAAAGGAAATATGAAGTCCATAAATTTTAATGAAAGTACAGTTATTATTTCAGGGGTAAGGAAAATGACATCCAAGGAGATTAAGATCTGCCTTACTCAAAGTTACCTTCTGTTTGATTTGGTGGCACCTGCCAGAAAGTGTCACAAATTATTCAGTACATACCTGCAGATCCCACATTCTGCCAGGCACTGTGAAAAGTCCCTGGGAGGCATGCGTACGAGAGCGCGTGCGCACACACACACACACACACACACAAATCATCTCTGTCCTTAAACATCTCTTTATTTATTGTGGACATATTTTATTTCTTAAAACCTAAGTGAATTCTAATTAAATTTGTATTGAAGACTCCTTTAAAATTTCAGGACCTCCTGGGTTGATGGATCCACAGAACAATAAATCGTTGTTTTGACATCTCTGTAAGTCACCAGTTTCCCTCTCAGATTTCATGGGGCTGCACATTAAGATAGAGGCAAAAAGAGAGAGTTAACCTGGACAGAACTAAAAAGACACAAAAACTCACATGCTTGTAACTCCTTTCCAATTACCCCCATTCAGGATTTCTTTGACATCCATTTATTAAAATGAAAAGAATCAGGGATCCAATTTGGAGTCCTATAATAGTGAATTTTTTAAAAAATGCATTTTACCTGCCTCAGGTGGGGCAGAACTTTTGAAAGAAGGTACTCCCAAGGAACAGCCTGACTCTTCTGTGTGTTCCCAGGTCTCATTTCACAAACTGATTTCAATCCAGAACTGTCAGTTACGCAGCTGCACTGCATAGGGACTGGCTTTAACAGAGGAAGACTGGATGTGCAGCTTTCCTCTAGACAGCAGCACTGAAAAAAAAAATCTAGTTTGGAGAACAATGACTGTTCTTATTAAATCATTTAAACATTAGTACATGCTATTTGGTGCATGTAGAATGCAAAGCATGGAAATAAAGCAAAATACACAAAAACAAAACATGTTCCAGCATAGCAAAATCAAAATCCAGTTAAGATTCACAGCTGGAGATGCTCTGAAGTGATTGCCAATGCCTCCTGCGGTGGGTGAGGCTCTGCTGCCCCCACGTGGCTTTAGTCCTTCTCTGACTATGCCTCTGGTGCTGAGAGTGGAGATTTTGAGAATGGTGGAGTGGATTAAATGGCTGGATAGAGAGATGGGTGGGTTCATTCATTTAATAAGTATCAGATTCTGACTATTTTTCTAGGCAGTAGACCAAGTGCAATTAGGAAGTAATATTTGAGAACGGAGATGTGAAAAAGGCATTGGTGTTAATTAAGTAGGTAACGGCTATATCAGAACTGCCCTGTGTGTTGGTCCCAGAGGTGGTTAATGTGTAACTTGTGATGATGGAGGAAGGATTTCTCAAATATGCTTTTTCCTCTATGGAGACAAACATGTCTCTGGATAACCATGGCCTACTTACTCAAATCTATTGGTTGACAAGGGAAACAACAAAGGCAGCAAATGTGGGTTTTAGAAGTGCATTAAAAGTCCGTTATCGAAAACCCAGGGTGGGATCATTAAGGGAGAGTAGGCATAAAAAACAAAGCACGTGGGTTTAAAACATGATATTTGACATGTATTAGTAATTTACTACACTATTGGTAGATATGGACGCTGGTGCATTCCCTTTCACAGAAATTCCATAATCATGAATTTATTTTCCAAAATTACTTTCAGGGTATATATAGAAAAGAACAGATGAAGGGCCAGGTGTGGTGGCACACACCTCAATCTCAGCCTCAGTAGGCTGAGGCAGGAAGATTGAGAGTTCAAAGCCAGCCTCGGCAACTTAGTGAGGCCCTAAGCAACTCAGTGATACAAAATAGGACTGGTGATATGGCTCAGTGGTTAAGCACTCCTGGGTTCAATTCTGGGCACCAAAACCAAAACCAAAACCAACCAACCAATCAACCAAACAAACAAACAAACAAAAAAACCAGATGAGACCATATGTCACTAATTTTACCTGGGATTAAATAATGAAGTCACACAGTAGGAGTCACATAAACTTCTCATAGAGTAGAGGAGTTTCTTCTGGAGTCTAAGAAACATACCAGAAGTTGTCTCAATATTTAGGTCATTGTAATTAGTTCCTTTTAGGATTCTGCAAAAGCCTACACAGAAATTCCAAAGCTTTTATTTCCAATAGAACTCAAACATGGGTTTATTGAACACTTGGTGGATGCAAGATTTTAGCTGGGCTGGGAAGACACAATACAGGGACAACCTCCTGGCTCCCTTCTTCAAAGATCTTGGTCTAGGCATGAGTGGCTTGCAAAAGCATAAAATACAGTAATTCAATGAAGTAATGCTATGACATAGCAGTTTGGAAATATGGTACCTGCCTGTAGTCCCAGATTTTTGTGAGACTGAGGAGGAGGATCACAAGTTCAAAGTTAGCCTTGGCAAATTAGCGAGACTCTATCTCAATATAAAAAGGGCTGGGAGTATAGCTCAGTGATAGAGAATGTCATTGTGTTCAATCCCCAGTTGCACCCACACACACACAAAAATTTTTTAAAAAAATTCAGTGAAGTTAGTAAGGAAAAGCATGAGGCACCAGATTCATGTTTCTACTTATGGGCCTCCTTTCTCCAAGCATCTGGATTTTGTAAAAAGTTATTGTTTTTATTTTTATCTACATAAGCAATGAAAAAAATACAGTGTAATCTTGTTTAGAAAAACTCAAGGGATAATAAAAATACTTAAGAGTGGGGCTGGGGTTGTGGCTCAGCGGTAGAGCACTCGCCTAGCACATGCTAGGCCCTGGGTTCGATCCTCAGCACCACATAAAAATAAATAAACAAAAAAAGGTATCGTGTACAACTAAAAAACAAATATTCAAAAAAAAATACTTAAGAGTAAAAAGTAAAATTCTCCTTTTGGAATTTCCTGTTCTCCCCATTCCCATTTCTCTTCCTGGAAACAAACATTGTTTTCATCTTGCTGTGTTTCTTTCCCAAATAATTTCTGGTGATTTCATGTATAGACATAACTGTACTATGATTTTACATAAATACAAATATATGTTTTCCTGTATTATTGTTTTTTAAATGTTTGTTTATTTATTTTGGTTATAGGTGGACACAATACCTTTATTTTATGTGGTGCTGAGGATCAAACCCAGTGCCTCACTCATGATAGTCAAGCGTTCTACTTCTGAGCCACAACCCCAGCCCATCCTGCACTGTTTTTATTCCCAATGAATACTATATTTTAGAAATTTTTCTGTTAGTACAGATCACAGAGTATACAAAGTTAAAATTCATTCTTTTAAACTAGAATTCCACCATAAAAATATACATGTTGCTTCATTCACCGTTTCCTTTTTGATAGTTCACAAGACAAAAGCTGCTAAGTTCTCATGTGATTTATACAGTTAAACAAACAAGCAAAAAATAACCCCAAATTGAAGCATAACAAAACAGACATCTCACTTGATCCTTTCACTTCCTACTCCTCACTAAATTCCAAAAGCCCAGTCTGTTGACAAATGCAGAATCTTCTAAGTGAAAGGAAAAGCCAGAAACCTCCAGAAAGAATTCAGTGGTAGAATCATAGGAATGTGCTTGTGACTCCTAACTCCTTGACTTTTCCTTCTGGGAATGGGTACTGGTCCTTTATAGATTAAAAAAGGGAAGTCTTAATCCTCTGAGATTGACAGTTGGGTAGCTATGCTAACTCCCACAGATTCAGAGGACCACATTATTTTATGGGTTAGAGCAGGGCTTAATGGGGTGAAGTGATTAAAGAAATTTTAACCTGAATTTATACCCACAGAGCTTTATTCTCCTCCTCTTCCCCCAGTCCAAACAGAAGTTCTATCAGTCCCTTGGAGTCTAGCTATAATAAGTAACACCATCAGAGATTTAAAGATACACCTAACCTACCAGTTTGAATGGTTGATGAAAATGAATGGATCTTGAAGAAGAATGATTTTTAAATTCAATCAAATAGTGTAGCCAAATGCAGATGTTTTTCCACATGCATCCTCTTTCAAGGAGCAAACTGACAGAGGCACTTGTTTGCAGCTCTTGCTTGGGCAAATGCTTTTGCCTCCACAGAACAATAACCATTTATTATCTCAGTTTCTGTAGGTTGGGCATTTGGGTGTGGCTTAGTCCAATGCCTCTGGCTTGGGGTCTCTCATGAGGCCGTAATCAAGATGTCAGTTGGGTTGTGGTCATCTCCAGGCTTGCCTGGGGAGGATCTGTTTCAAGTTCACTCACATGATTGTCATCCCTAGTGGTGGGCTGAAGATATCAGCTCCTTAACAAATGCACCTGCCTTCCCTCAGTAAGTCAGAGAGTGACAGGGTGTGCTCAAGATGGAAGACATAGTTTTTTTGTGTCTTCATCTCCAAAGTGACATCCCATTGCTTTTGTCATATTCTATTCATTAGAATCAGAATTAGGTTGGCCCCTGGTCAGGCTAATATTTAATGAGTACTTGCTGTATGTCAGTAATTATCCATATACTTGACTTCCTTCTGGTCTACACTGTAGGCCTTCCTGAGGTGAGAGGACCTTGCTCAGCATTTCTGAGCTCTCCTGGTGAGCAGTCTGCCTAGACTGTCTACGAAAGCAACTGAGTCAGCCAGACCTGCGTAAGTACTTGGCCCCATGTTGGATGCAGAGTGTGTTTGAAAAGTTGGCAGTTTCCCCAGAAAAGAAAGAGACAGAAGCCTTCTCAGTGACTCCCAATACGTGTTGGGCGGTTCCATGTACACACTTCAACCCCTCTTTTCTGCTCCCAGAAATCTTCCTCGTTTGAGATTCTAGCTATCTTTCCCTGTAGCAAGTATATAAAGAAGATTATTACCAGTGTCTCAATACACAAAAAAAGGTAATGGTACAAGGCAGCCAAAGAAGGTGAGAGCTTAGTTAATATCTTAAAATACGATCCACCACAAGAGCGTTTCGCCATTTAGTCTATATAGGCGGCTGTAACAAAATATCATAGACTAGATGGTTTAAATAACAAATATTAATTCTCACAATTAGAAATTGGGAAGTCCAAAATCAAGGCACTGGCAGATTTGGTACCTGGTGGGAGTCACTTCTTGGTTCACAAATGACTGTCTTCACTGGATCCTCACATGGAGGCAGGGTTCAGGGAGCTGCCTTACAAAAATACTAATCCCATTCTTCAAGGCTCCACCCCCATAACCAAACACCTCAAAAGCTCCTATTCCTCCTTATCACACTGGAGGTTAGGATTTTAACATGTGAATGGGGTGGGGGACACAAACATTCATTCCATAACTTTATCATTCTTTCAATTTATATTTTGATTATCATAGATCATAATCATAGATTATGGTTATTTTAGGACACAAAGTTTTCTCCCCCTGAATTTATAGTATATCATAGTGTTTATAGGTTAATTCTTTTGTTACGTATTCCAGATTACTTTCCAAGTAGTTGCAATTGTTTGATTGTAGCATGCTGCTGTATGTGGATTGAGCACTGCTGAAGTGCATTGAAGACTCATGCACCAATCTTGAAAAGTTGTCTATACTGTGCTGTCACCATTTTATCACCTCTAACTCATCTCTCAACTCACTGTGGCCTGGCTTTTGCCTGAGCCACACCACTGAAACTGCTTCTGTAAACGATCTCATTGCTAAATGAAGTCCTTCTTTTGTTGGCTTCTCAGAAGTATTTGACAGTCTGAAACTCCTACTCTTCCACAAAGGTTCTTGGTTCTCCTGGTTTCCTTGCCCCACTTTCGGTGTTTGCAGGTCCATCCTGCTCTCTCCAGCCTGCCATGTTTCCCAGGAATCTTTCCTAGGCTCTACAGCCTACTTGTTCTACAGACTTTCCGCAGATATCCCCACTTCTAGATGCTGGATGCCTTCCAAACCTCCACTTCCATTTCAGCTCTCTCCAGGGCCCCACATCCATCCTCTCACTGGACAGACCACTGTGGGAGGAAATCCCAAGCCCACCTCACTATAACAATGATGAAAACAAACTCCTCTCCCCCATCATCTTGCTCTACTCCTGTAAGTGCCTGAATTGTTGTCCATCTCAGTAAATGGTACCACCCCATTCCTAGAGGAATGGGGGTATCACCTCCTCCTCTCTTCATTTCCACAAACAACACCCTAATCTTGTTGATGTTAGTTCTAATGTCTCAGATCTGTCCACATGTCCCATGTCCTTTGCCACCAGGAGTCTAGACCCTTATCAGTCCATACCTGGATTACTAGAACCGCCTCCTAACTTGGCTCTTTGTCTCTAGTCTTGCTTCCCTTCAACCCATTCTTTTTTTGTGGGGGGGAGGATAGAAATTGAACTCAGGGACACTCGACCACTGAGCCACACCCCCCCCCCAGCCCTATTTTGCATTTTATTTAGAGACAGGGTCTGAGTAGCTTAGCTCCTCGCTTTTGCTGAGGCTGGCTTTGAACTATCAAGTCTCCTGTCTGTCTCAGCCTCCGGAGCTGCTGCAATTATGAGCATGTGCCAGTTCAACCCATTCTAGAGGCTGCAGGAAAAGTGAGACTTTTGAAATGCAAATTTAATCACAACTTTCCCCAGCTCAATACCAACATCCTGCTTCCCAGGGCAAAGATATAAATATATGTCAATTAAAAAATAATTGTACAGTAAGATGTATTTTTTGGTGTACAGTTCTAAAAATTTTAACACAAGTATAGATTCTTATGGCCACCACCATTGCCTGTAACTCTCCAAAGCTATCTCATGATCCCTTTTGTAGTCACACTCTCCCATTATCAAAGAAACAATCTTTTGGAAACCAACTAGACAATCTACCTAAGCCCCTTAAGTACTTTAATGCACTTGCCTACCTCCCCCCATGCAATTAGCCTGAGCTGTTTTCATTTTTTAAAGATGCTTTATGGTTACTGTCTTCAGTTCTTGGGGTGCTCCTCCATTTGGAGCCCTAGGGACAGCAGGACATCTGCCTCTGCGCTGAGGGGCGCGGGGTGCTTCCCTCTATTATAGCCAGTTCACGCTATTTTTTTTTTTTTAAATTGCCAGGTTGTCTCAGACACCAGACAGCTCCTCCTGCGCAGGGCCGGGGTTTTGGCCAGGGCTGTGTCCCCACGTGAGACCCCGCAGCAGTGCGGCCGGCGTCACGACCCTTCGTTCCGCGCCCCTTCCAGAGGCCGCGCGCACATGCGCACTGGCGGGCGCGCAGGGCCGACCTCGGCGCCACCCCTCCCCCACGCCGCCGCTACGTTGCGGTGGCGACGACCCGACCGTTGCGGAGCGCCCCGGGCCCTGAGGTGGGACGGTCGGCCGCTGACACCCTTCCCTTTCGGCCCCGAGGTACCCGGCCTGGTGGCCCAGGACGTTCCCGTCGCATGGTGGAGTGCTGCGGACGACGCCCATGAAGCCCGTGGTCCTTCTAGTCGCGCTTTTGCTATGGCCTTCGTCAGCGCCGGCGTTTCCGAGTGAGTGACCGGCCTAGGCGGCGGCGACCCGAGGGTCCTCGGACAGCCTCCAGGTCTCGGCCACCGGAAGTGCGGCTCTTGCTTTTCCCGCGTCCGGCACTCCTCCTGCCCCAATGTCCAGGGTGCTGGCCCGGCGCCGAGATGTGTCCCCTGCTCCCGTCCGCGCCGCCACAAGGCGGACCCGGGACCGCAAGCGTGCGGGAGGCGCTGTCGGGCAGGCGGAGCCCTTGGAGTGTGGCCTCCTCCGCGGGGAGACTCGCCCTGTGCCACCCTGGGCCTCTTCCAGACGCCTGGGTGAGACAGCAGGGGAGGAGGACGCGTTCCCTGCGATGCCAGCCTGTTTTTGGCTGATCTGCCCAGAATGGCCTTGACATTTCAAAACATAAATATGACATGTGAAAAAGTAAAAAGTTCAGATTTCACTGCTCATAAATATTAAGTTTCAATGATGTACAGCAGCAGTTATTCTGCTTTCCTGCAGTGGAAAGGCGTGTAGCACACGCACACAGTGTGGTTTGCAGAGTTGGAAATCATTACAACCCCGCCTTTTAACATGAAAAGGTTGTCTGACCCCAGTGGTCAAAGGATGGCCAAAGTTAGCATGCAGATTGGGAGCTACCGTCTAGAATACTCATTAACTCATTCCCACAAAGTGCGTCATGGCGTGCAAGGGGTGAGAAGCCTTAGCTAAGCAGAATTCTAACTTAGATCTTACCGAGGAGCTCTTTTGTTCCTCCCCAAGAGCTGAAAACCATTAAGGTCAAATTCAGCAGTGCTGAGACTTCACTACATTACCAACATCTTGGGGACATCTGGAGGTGTTTAAGTATGGTCTCTGATAATGATATTCCAGATAATAACTGTGAGGCCTGCTCATCTAGTCTTAACTGTAATTCATTGCAGTATTTAATAACGTTAGTTTGGTTTAACCAAACTAATAAATAAAATTCACTCAACGGGGTATGTGTAAAAAAGTCTTATAGTGCATGTTAAGTATGCAGACCTATATTTCAGACGTAAAGATTGTAGTTGAAAATTAGATTTAAAAATTAAAATGCAACACAACCTAAATTATCATGAATAGTAGTGGGAAAAGTTCTTGAGGAAGTATCTTAGTAGTTAAAATTAGCCCTTTAAAACTAGCACTTATGCCTGATGGCATCAGCCTGTAATCCGTTCTGGAGACTGTGGCAGGAGGATTGCAAGTTCAAAGCCAGCCTCAGCAAAAGGGAGGTGCTAAGCAACTCAGTGAGACCCTGCCCCTAAATAAAATACAGAATAGGCCTGGGGATGTGGCTCAGTGGTCAAGTCCCCCTAAGTTCAATCTCCAGTATCGCCATCCCCCCCAAAAATCAAGTAACACTTATGATTTTTAGCTGTTTTTAATAAAAATCTTTGTAAATTTTTTCTTCTTTGACATTAATGAGCAAAACACAATGAAGATAATTATCTTTTCTGGATGATTGGTGATTCTTATTACTAATACTATTATTGCATTTTGGTAGTAGTAGAGCAGTAGGTCACAGCTGACTAAAATATATGGAAATTTTTAACTAAAAAGTGACATTAACTGTCACACAGTACAGCCTGGAACTGCTATTCAGCAGTCCTGGATACTCACTTTATGCAGTGCAATCTCCTGCCTAACTATACAATTTTGTGGCCTGTTCTTTTTCTTTGCACCCCTTTAGCTAAGATTTTTTAAGGCTGTTAGGAAATGAAGACATTTCTCAGAAAAAAGAATGATTTTGTGTTGAATATGTAAATAGTATAAGACAAATAACTAACTAACCAGATTGTAGATCATAGAAGATATCTTGGAAAATGGGATTTACTTCTTTTCCACAAAAATAGATTAAGAGTTATGTAGGGTAGTGGCTGGGGTTATGGCTCAGCTGTAGAACACTCCCCTCGCATTTGCAAGGCCCTGGATTCGATCCTCAGCACCACATATCAATAAATAAAATAAAGTTATAAAAAAAAGAGTTATGTAGGGTAATATTACATGACTACTTTCTCCTTCTTTCTTATTCTTTCTCTCTCTCTCTCTCTCTTTTAATTAAAAAAATAAGTATACCAGTGAAACTAGGCTTATGTTATTAGGTTTGATTTAAATCAATTAAGCCTTCTTTTATATGGCCACTATTGGAACAACTATTGATGAGAAAGTCAAATAAAATAATGCTCTCTCATGCCAATGATAAGATAGGTTTTTATAATGAAAATTGCAGTTCTGATGGTTTTTTCCCTAAACTACAAGAACAGTTTTGAATTTATCTTATTCAACAATCATAGGCATATTAAATATATATATGTTGAAAAAAACTTCAGTTCTGGTTTAATCTAAATTCGTCCTGACATGAATGAGGCTTGGGTATATGCTTTCCTACATAGACACACATCCTGATGGTGCTGGGTAAATATCCTATATACTTAATTTTTTATATATTAAATTAATTTCTTATATCTGATTTTTCAGTTTTAGTTTGAAATATTTTCTAATTTTAAAATCATTCATCTTTAATGTGTTTTCACTGTAGTTTGCTTTACTACTTAATATTAACTATTACTAAAATTATATAATTTGCTTTTTAAAATTTCAAGTCACTAAATACAAGCCTGTGAAATAGTAGTTTGGGGGATATATTTTTTTAATTTTCATGAGTAAATTGTTTTTTCTAGGCATCTCTTCATATAGATCAGCAAAAATAGAGTTAATGGTAGGTGTCAGTTTAGAGTGACAAAACCTCTTAACTTGCTTCTCTAGATTGATATTAAAAGGAAGTACAATAAGTGAGTCTTTGACCTGCATCCTTGTCCTTTGTCCTAATGAGCCAAACAAGGCAAGGGAAATATTAAGGAGGCAACTAGCAATAATTGTTAAAATCTATCACTAAATACACTGAGAGAAAACATTTATTTTAAGTACACTCTAAAGGTAAAATTCACTTGGTTTTCAGTGCTCAAGGCTAAGGCACTCAGGAAGGTCTCCCAAACCTGTGAATGGAATGTACTGACACACTTCCTAATGTTTGAGATAATGAGCTTGTCCTCTAATTGGTGAATGTCCAGAAAGGCCTTAGGGGAGAAGGAGGAAGTTTCATTAGCCTATCCATTAATGTTTTAATGGGGGAAAATGTTCTGTCTTTTTGTTCTTTTGATCATTTTAGCCCTTAAATGGACATACTTTAATCTCCTTATAATGTATGTAAAATTTAAAATTAAGCAACAATTTCACTTTATGAATAAAAGAGGTATTGTAAGGGTCCAGCGGAGCGTCGGAGAGAGAGACCACACAAGAGACTGGCTCCATGCAATTGGCAAAAGGGGATTTATTGGGGATCCATTCCAGCGCGCTGGGGCTCCGTGCTCACTCAAGAAGGGAGAGCAGCCCAGAGCCCAGAGCAGAGGTCAAGCAGAGCTTAAGTACACTTTCTGGAGAGGGCGGTGGGCTTTGCATACATCAGAACAAATCATCATGAGGCACGGGAAAATTTAACAACAACACTGAGACGTGATTGGCACATTCATTGGTGGGAACAGATCGGGCGGGGGTGATTGGTCACTCCTAAGCAGGATACATATTCAAACTGATTGGTTCGGGCCCTGTGACAAACTGCACAGGGCCCTAGGTTGAATGGCCAGTAGGGCGTTGTCTTAACTATCTCAGGAATCTGGGTGTAACAGAGGAATTTAATAATACCTAATCTTTTACATTTTAATTCAAGCTTTCCAGCTTAGAAACTTTACCCTTTCAGTATAATACAAGTTGTTTAAAAATTTTTTCTTTTTTAGGATCATTATGTATTTGTGACTTTTTAAAACAAGTTATTTTATTTATTTTTTTTTCTGAGGCTTAATATTCATGTCTTGACATGGTGGAGCCACTGCAATCTGCTTTCTCTGTTCCTTTGGTAGGATCCCATATATTTTATTTTATTTATTTTTATTTGTTCCTTTTTTAGTTATGCATGATAGTAGAATCTATTTTGATATATTTATACAAGCATGGAAATATATCTTATTAGGAACCCAGTATTGTGGATGTACATAAGATCCCATATGTTTTTAAAGATTTCTTATTTAGTGACATTAACTGGTTGTCCCACTTTGTATCTCCCCTGCTCTGAATGGAATTAGTCATGCTTCCAAGGAAATATAGTACAATGTGATATTAAAGACCAAAGCACCTAGGACACAACAGACTTGTGAAATGATATTGTTATTTGAGTCATTGTAGTTAAATAGAACTAAAAGAGATAAAATTTAAGGTCAGGAATTTATGTTGTTTCCTATTATATTTTAACATTACACATAGGATAAAGTTTTTGATTTTTAACTCTTCACCCAAACCAAACTTTAATTCCTTTTTAAAAAACAAATTTAATAAGACTATTTTGGTTACCTATGGTAACATGAAAGACTTCCCCCACATTTATCATTTTTCATGATTGTATGAGTTAACTAGGCTCAGCTGGGCAATTCTGCTTCATTTGGTATAGCTGAGGTCACTCATACAGCTGCATTCAGTTGAACACTCAATTGGGATGAGAGACCCAAGATGGCTTTTTGTCTTTCAAGGTCTTTCTCTCCATGACTTCTTGTCTTTCACTATCTAGCCTAGGTTTCACATTAGCTGGCTTCCAAGAGGAATCTTTACAAGCAACAATATGAAAACATTTTATCAAGCCCATTGGTGCTGGACTTGGTAGTGTCCTATAGGCCAAGACAAGTCACATAGGGCAAGCCCATATAACATAAATACCAGGAAGTGCAAAACCATGAAGTTACATTTCTTTAAATGGAACACTTGAGTAATCTGAACATAATTCCTTGTTCGGCTGTCTCCTTGTTTTTTGTCTATCAGCACAAAACTAAATAATTTACAGGGAAACTGCTGGATGAATAACATATATAATGTATATTATGTTTCCTTTTGTGACCATTCTCTGTGTGGTGCTTGTGTGTGTGAGCTTGCAGGCTAGAAGTTGAACTGTAGCCTCACACACGCTAGGTAAACACTTTACCACTGAGCCTACAACCCAGCTCTTTTGACCATTCTTTTTGAGTACATCCTCCTAATGAATTGAGTACATCCTCCTAATGAAGGAGTTATTCCTACTTTGATTTGTATTGGAAATATTTAAGTTATTTAAGTTTATTTTAATTTGATGGATGTTCATGTTTTAACTGGAATTCTTACATGGTGAGAGTTTTCAGGTATTAGTTTTTACTTGCAGCTTTTAATTGCTGTAAAATAAAGGAATTCTATTCTTTGTGAGTCCATTTATATGACCTGGATGGAAAATATAAGCAATTTTTTCTCCAGAGTTAAGGACATAACTCTGCATAGCCAGAATCTGTACCATCTATGCTTGGGTTTATATTTTAAGTTTTATATACTTAAGTTCTTTATGGATAAAGACATTGTTTTTCCTTTCTTGTGGTAATAGAAATCCTGTTTATATTTGAATCTTTAACAAATGAGCATCAAGAATTCCTGGTTAAATTTTGGGTGTAATCACCAGTTGCCATGTTAAAGTTATAGCCCAAGGACAAAGTGAATAAATAAAGAGTTCTTAAAGCACAAAGACCAGATGTATTCCATGGAACTTTAACGTTTTTGTCTTTATTTGAATGTTTTAAAATTCATCTTTTCTTCTTTACTGAACTACCAAGTTTCCTCCTATTATATGCTACATTTTGCTCCTACCTTTAACTTACCAGATATTTATTCCTATATCAATCCATTTTTAAATTAACAATATTATTTGGTTTTAAACCTTAGTTTTTAAAACATAAATTGTATTAAAACACATTATCAGTATCCATTTTATATTAAGGGATATCTTTTTTTTTTTTTTTAAGAATTCCATTTGACAGAACCACATCAGAGTGGCACATACTCCTTGCTTCAGCTGTCAGACATCATTTGGAAAATTCAAGAGGCAAAGGGAGTATTTACCCATATTTTTCCTCTTTCTGTTATTCTTTCTTCCTTTCTAGTCTTCCTTTCTTCTTTTACCATTTTACCATTTGCTTGGCAAACTTCATTTAGCTAGTCTTTTAGGGTATGTCTTCTGGTAACGACTTCTCTTAATTTCTCCTTGTCTGACAGTGAATGATCCTTTCATTCTTGAAGGATGTTTTCCCTTAATATGGAATTCTGCATTACTGGGCCTTTTTTGGTCAGCACTTGAAAAATACATTATTTCCTTCCTATTCTCAGGATTTCTGATAAGAATTGTCAAATCATTTTCCCCATCTCTCTTGCTTCTTTTAAGATTTTTTTTTTCTTTGTGTTTGGTTTTCAGCTTCTTGAATCTAGAAGTTCCTATATTGGCCAAATTTGGGAAATGTTTAGCCATTGTTTCTTTGAATATATTTTCAGGCCCACCCTTTTTTCCTCCTTTCCTCTAAGATTCCAATCACACCAATATTAGATTTTTCTTTTTGTTATACTTTCACAAGTTCTTGAGGCTGTGTTCATCATCCCCACCCTTCTTTTTCTCTGTTCTTTCTATCAGGTAATTGCCATTCTGTCTTCCACTTCACTCTTTCATCTGTGGAGCCTACCCACTAAGGTTTTTACTGAAATGGTTACTGTGTTTTTCTATTCTAAATTATCAGTGTGGTTCTTCTTTATTTCTTCTTTTTCTTCTGAGATTTTTTATTTTTCATTTGTTTCAAGCATGTATGTATTACTTGTTGATGCTTTTTTTTTTCCTTTTTGTTTAGAGGGTTGAACTCAAGGGCAATTAACCACTGAGCCACATCCCCAACCCTTTTTTGTATTTTATTTAGAGACAGGGTCTTACTGAGTTGCTTAGGGCCTCACTAAGTTGCTGAGGCTGGCTTTGAACCCCTGATTCTCCTGCCTCAGCTTCTAAAACTGCTGTGATTACAGGCTATGACACTGCGCCCAGCCTTTGTTGAGGCATTTTTATGATGGTTGCTTTAAAATCCAAGATGGATAATTCTAACTTCTGTGTTGCTTCAGTATTGGCATTTTTTTTTAATTCAAAATTAGATTTTCTTGGTTTTTGGTGTGAAAACTGATTTTTTTAAAATTTAAGCCTGTATATTTAGTTATTATATTGTGTTGACTCTAGATCTTATTTAAATCTTTGGGTTTGATTTAAATAGGCCTCTTGCCCACTTTGGCAGGGGAAGAAGGGTTTTGCCTTGTTTTCATAGGGTGAAGATGAAAGTCTGAGCTCCTCATTTGGCCTTCTCTATTGAGAGAGAAGGTATTAACTTTTACTTGGCAGCAGTACTTATGGGATAAGGGCAGTGGGTTGAAGCATCTTGTAACAGCCCCATGAGGGTGGAACCCCAGCATTTACTAGCCTTTGCTGATGGGAGTAATGCTGCAGTTTTCTCTGTTACTTGACTGGAGCATTGCAGTTATGATCTAAAAGATGTTCTGTCTTGCTAGTCTGCCCCTTCCTGGGCATTTAGTTACAGAGAGAGCAGGATTATCTTGAACCACCTTCTTTCTCTTTTTAGTCTTTAACATCTGTGCACATTGCTATTTCTTGGTTGCTAAACTCTCTAGGCCCCAGTGTGGAATATATGTGGCAAACAGAAAACCTAGAGAAAAATGTGTCATTTTGGTTGTCCTGAAGACCCCAGTGGTTTGTTTTTCTCTTAGCAACTTTCATATGGTTGCTTTATGTTCAATAACCAGCATTTTTAACTATGTCAGCCAAAGCAAAGGGGAACAACTACCTCTATCCTCATGGACGCAGAAACCCAAATATGTTCTTTTAAACCGTTTCATTAGGGGCTTTTGGAAGAGGCAATGTGTTTTGAAAATGAACAAAATAACTAATAAGAGCATATAAGGGAATTATATGATGACCTGTTTTAATTTTGGTCAAGATATATTGGAATTTGATTTTTAATGCTTTGGTCTATATTATTTTGCATTTTTGATATAAAGTATATATCAAGTATATAAAGCCAGCCCTATTTTGTATTTTATTTAGAGATAGGAGTCTCACTGAGTTACTTAGCATCTTGCCTTTGCTGAGGCTGGCTTTGAATTTGCAATCCTCCTGTGTCAGCCTTCTGAGCTGCCGGCAAAACTAAGTTTTTGTAAACTTTAGTTCTTTAAAAAACAGGTGTCTTTGTTTTTAACTACAATGATGTAACTATAATGGAAAACAGAGTTACTGTAATGCAAACAAAATTATAGCATAACATTTTAAGTATGCAAGACACACAAAACTCAAGGTATAGCTTAATGAAACAATAGTTCACCCCTGTGTAACCAGTGTAACCAAAGAAAATATTACTAGCCTTAATTAGTTTACAAGCATGTTATTTTAATGTGTACAAATGTTTGAAATCTAGCACAGAAATATGAAGGACAACAATTTTCTAAATTTATGATACTTACAAAACTGGGTTTATCTAAAAAAGAACTTATGTTCTTAGTTTCCTCAGAATAAATTCAAAAGTAATTAACTTGCCTTTTACCTTTGTATGAAGTGGATTTATTCTTTTTAAGTCATTGACTGTCCATTCTCACTCATATTTTGTAGTAAGAAAACATTATATTTGTATTATCTTCAATATTTCTAGATACATCTTGATGTATATAAAGAATGCATTTTTGACAATAGGGCAAAATTTTGAATTATTGATCTTAATATTCACATGTATTTTAAAATAGAGATGTATTCCTGAAGGATGATTTTTATTACCATAATCTTACTGCTTTGCCAGCATTCTTGTGGCATTTCTTTATGACAACATTGTCCAGATGTTATGTATACCTGCTTTGGAGTGAGACAGCTTATATTGAAATCCCATCCTTACTGCTTACTTGTTGAATATAATCTTAGGCACATTATTTATCTTCCTTTTCCTCTTTTTTTTTTTTTTTAAAGAGAGAGTGAGAGAGGGGAGAGAGAGAGAAAGAAAGAGAGAAATTTTTAATATTTATTTTTTAGTTCTCGGCGGACACAACATCTCTGTTGGTATGTGGTGCTGAGGATCGAACCCGGGCCGCACGCATGCCAGGCGAGCGCGCTACCGCTTGAGCCACATCCCCAGCCCCCTTCCTTTTCCTCTTTATCAAAACACTCCTCACACTCAAAGTCCTTAATGTAGTGCCTGCACATACTAATTACTCAGTGAGAGCTATTATGATCTTTTTAATCACTGTCTTCCAATTTCCCCTTCAGAATTCCTGCTACATTTGTTTCTAAATTGTTAGTACAGTTTTGTTTACTGTCCTATTATTTCGGTTATGTGGCTAATTCTCCTTGTACTATTTGAAGAAGAGAAGTGCAGGCAACTTAAGCTCAGGTTAGCCCCACAAATGAAAATTCTGGCAAAAACCTTGAGTCTGCTTAGCAGTTGGCCATCTTGCTACAGAAGGCATTGGAGAGAGACATCCTGATGTCTGAAGCTGGAAGAGATTCTTACCTTAGCCACATTATGGGACATTGCTATTTGCTTAGCTCCCTAACTGGTAAAAATAGAGAAGGTATTATACCATTGTAGACTACAAATATTCGAGGTAAAATAACCCAACTTTATCAGGGTAGTCTGTTTTTTGTAAGAATTTGAATTTTCTTTAGCTTCCTAGCATTTCCTGACGTATGGAGAAAAGCAGGTTTTCACTGTGACCAGGTCTGTCTGTAAGGATATTTGAGGCTATCTTTTATACCTTTGCCTGCAGAAATTTTTATAAATATCAGATTGATTTCCAAGAACAGTTATGATTAGTATAACTGAGAAAGTCAATGTGACATATGTAGATGTTTTAGGGGGGACAAAAACAGGTGGGAAATATGTGGAGATGAGTATGAGAACAGATCAATGCGGAGACAAAGGCATTACAAAGGGAAGAAAACCAAGGTAGGAGGAAGGGTTCTCTGTTGCTAGGTAGCCATGAACAGGCTTTTGGGTGTTGCCTGAGTAACAGTAGAAGGAGCTAATGAGTATATCAGTTTTTTTTGTTGTTGTTGTTGTTTTTTTGTTTTTAGGAATGAGCTAGTATTTCCTGTCCTTTGACACCCTAACTTGTCTTAATGACTACCTGGGTATATTATTTACACTAAGAAACGAAAAGTTAAATTATTTGGAAATCTAGCTTTTAGTAGACTTATAATGGCAGTGTCTCCTTAATGGCAACTAAACTCTGCTGGTTGTATATTCTAAATTTGCTTATGATTTGCTATTTGCTTTGGTTTTTCATAATTGAAATATTTCCCAAAAAGATTTTAAAAACCACTGTAGTATAAAAAAATTTAAATATACCCACAAATAGATGGAACAGTATAAAATCTCTATACATCTATAAACAGCTTCAACTATTAAGTCATGATTAATCTTATATCAATAGTATCTCCATCCACATTCTTTTTCTCTTTCCTTCCTTATTCTCTTCGCTAATTCCCCTTATAACACTTAACAAAACATAGAAATAATGCAATTTTGTATCTAAAAAGATACTGATTCCGTAATATCAAATATCTGGTCAGAACTTTTCTTATTATCTTTCTCTTTATTTCCAGTTGATTTGACTGGAATGGTATTGGTATAAGAATCATGCATTTAATTTATTGATATCCCTGTTAATAATCCTCCACCTCCTTTCCTTTTGCAATTTAGTTGTTGAAAAAACTGGATCAAATGCTTTATAGTTTCCCACAGTCTAGATTTTGCAGATAATATCCCCATGGTGAGTTTAATATCTTCTTTTGTTGTCGTGTATATTTTTCATATATTGGTTAGATCTCTCGAGGTCCATTGGAATCAGGTTTGACTTTGCCTTTTTCTTTTGAAAAAATACCTCATAGATGATATTGTGTTCTTTCAGGAAGCACACAGTGTTTTGATTGTGTATCTTTATAATAATGGCAGTCATAGAAAATAACTACAAAGTGATCATGTTATAAATGATTTCTTCATTTACTAACTGGAATAATTTATAAATTGAAACCTTCCCTGACCTTGAGTTATTTTTACATATGCATTTGGGTCTACTTCTGTATTTTCTTTTTTGTTCCATTTATTAATCTGTTCATGTGCTAATGCTAATACTGTTTTTATAATAAAAGTTTTGTAATATTTTAATATCAGATTTTAATATCTGGCAAGGCCTGTTTTCCTGGTTATTATTTATTCTTCAAAATGAACTTTATAATTAGTTTGTGTAACTCTAGAAAAAAATTCAGTGGTTTTTAAAATTAGAAGCATATAAAATGTATAAATTATCAGATTATGTGATGTCTAAGCATCTTTATGATGTTGAGCCTTCTTACTAAAGGCATGATATATCTTTCATTTGTTGATGTTTATATCATGTATTTCATAAGTTTAATATTTTCCTATATTATGTATATTGCTATGGCTAATGTAATAAATTACCACAAACTTGTTGCTTCCAAACAACAGAAATTTATTCTCTCATTCTGGAGGCCAGTAATCTGGCCTAAACCCAAAGCAAGGTATGTAGGTAGGGTCATCCTCCCTGGGGAAGCTCTAGGGAGCTTTTTTTAAAAAATATTTTTGTAGTTGTTGATAGACCTTTATTTTATTTATTCATACATGATGCTGAGAATCGAACCCAGTGCCTCACACTTGCTAGGTAAGTGTGCTACCGCTGAGCCCCAACCCCAGCCCAGGAATATAATTCTTGTCTCTTCCAATTTCTGGTGGCTGCCAGCATTCTTTGACTTGTGGCCACATCACTTTTATTTCGACCTATTCCTCCACATTGCCATATCTTTTTCTCTCTCAAATCTGTGTGTCTCTCAGAAAGACATTTCTGATTGGATTTAAAGTCTACCCAGATAATCCAGGATAATCACTTCTGGAAAGACTCTTTCAGATTCTAGGTATCAGTTCCTATTATCTTTAGATGTTCATGAATTTAGCTTCTTGCAATGCCACACTAGGTTTTGGGCATGTCTTTTAAAATTTAATGATTAGATGTTTTGTTTCTTTGTTATGTAAATGGAAACTTATCTCTCATTTTATCTTCTAACTGGTTAACATTTGTATATTGGTTTTTATAACTTGCTACTTTACTGAATTCTCTTTATTGTAGTAATTTTTTCAATTGATTTTTATACTGTTAGATTTATGTCATCTGTGTATAAAGATAGTTTTACCTGTTTCTTCTGAATTCTTATGCCTCCAGACATTTTCCTTTGTCGAACTGCATTGACTAGTACCTCCAAATGGTGTTAAATAGTAATGGGATATTAGGTATCCTTACTGTGTACCTGTCTTTAACAGGAAAACTTCATGTTTCCTATTAAATAAGCTCCAAAGTGTACTTTAGAATATCTTACTAGGGAACATTATATTTTCTAGGAACTTTGAAATTAATTTTTTTAAATAAGGAATATAAGCAGTTACCATTATAAAAATAATATTATCTTCTATAGTACTCTATAGCTTTTGAAGTGTTTTCAAAAATCTAACTCATTTTTATTTGTGAGATAAAATACATATATCTTTATTTTATATTTAAATAAATATTCAGAGAAATTAAGTAATTGCCTAAAGTCATGCTGCTATAACATGGTAGAACCAAGATAACAATCAAGGATTTTAATTTCACTGCACTAATCTACATATTTGGGGTGGGGGGAGCTGGGGTTATGGCTCAGTGGTAAAACACTCACCTCACATGTGCAAGGCCCTGGGTTCGATCCTCAGCACCACATAAAAATTAAATTTTTTTTTTAAAAAAACTACATATTCATTTTACTCAGTATTTTCCTTTATGAACACTCTACACTCAGGACATTATATTTATAAACATGAGCATATATAAATAAGTTGTTTTCCTTTGTAAAATATGACTTTTATATATTTTTGTCAATTAAAAATAAAGGAGGTAAAAGAAACTACTTGACCTGTAATCCCAGCAACTTAGGAGGCTGAGGCAGGAGGCTTGCAAGTTCAAGACCAACCTCAGAAACTTAGTAAGGCCTTAAGCAACTTAGACCAGTCTCAAAATTTAAAAAAAAAAAAAAATGGGGCTGATGATGTGGCTCAGTAGTTAAGTGCCCCTGGGTTCAATCCTGGGCACCAATAATTACTTGAAACTTAAAACATAAAAAATAAATGTGACTTTTAATGGTTTATTATATTAAGTGATAGGTGCTTACTGAAATCATTATATTGCATGTACATCTTATTGATACCCTAGATGTAAATAATCCTAAGAGCATATATAATAGTAAAATGAAATAAATAAATTAAGAAGTGATGAGTTTTTAATATTATTACCTTTGTTTTTAATATAATTTAATTTTTAATTATGCCTGTATTTTACATATGGCTCACAAAAATTCCTAAAAATTTAATATTTGGCTGTAGTAAGTCAATATTGAGCCCAGTGGAACATACTACTTGGTTGAAGGATATAACCAAAATTTTTATTTAGTAAGTTGCCTGTTGAATCATAAGTTACATGAAAGAATAAATGTAAAAAGATATAAAGAATTTGGGCTGGGTTATGGCCCAGGGTACAGCACTTGCCTAGCATATGTGAGGTACTGGGTTCGATTCTCAGCACCTCATATAAATAAATGAATAAAACAAAGGTTAATCGACATTGAAAAAATATGTAAAAAAATATAAAGAATACTCTTAATGTGATTTTTGCACTAATCTTGCCCATTCATTTTAATAAGAACCTGATAAAAATAATTTTAAGTTAGAGTAAGATGCTTTGTTTATTGGTTCTTTATTTCAAATTTAAGTGACAGCATAGGAGATAAACTGAGTTCAGTAGATTCTGTCATTGTATCATTTATAATAAATTTTATTATTAATTTTTTTTCTTCAAGGCATTACTGTGTCTCGTGATGAAGAACAAAACTTGAATCATTTCGTACAAGTTTTAGAGAACCTAATACTAAGTGTTCCCACTAGGGAACCAGGCCCTGAGAAAAAATCAAAGTCTCCAAAAAATCTTTATTCTATAGGATCAAAGAGGTCAGAATCTGAGGAGACAGTTACACCTTCAACTGAGAATAATGTTTTAATCAAGGATGTTAGTGCAGGAAGTACTCCTTTCTCTACTAGAGACTTCACATCACCGGGAGTAGGGAAGAAACTAATGACTGAAAGTACACCATTCTGGTCAATCAGACCAAACAATGTTTCTGTTGTTTTACATGCGGAAGAACCTTATATTGAAAAAGAAGAACCAGAGCCAGAGCCAGAGCCAGAGCCAGAGACAGTGACAGTTACAAAACGCAGCCGGGCCTCAACGTTGTCACCACGTACTACACAATTATCTACTGCCACATCATCTACTTCCAAACTATCTCCATTTACAACTCTCAGTTCTACCAGCAGATCTCAAATGTACCTGTGGACAGATTCAGAAGATGTTCCCCAGCTCTCAGAGGACTCTGCATCAAGCAGATTTAAATTCCCAATATATGAACAACACTCAGACAATATGCGTAATGATATCATTTTGAGAAAAATTTCAGAAATATATGCACAAATGCAACAGGCACCTCCTGGTGACAGCAATAATCCAGAATATAAAGAGTATATTAAAGCCTCTAAAGAGCTCCTGAAACGAAGCCTTGCTCTAGCAGAAGCAGCAGAATATAGATTAGAAAAAATGTATACATCCGAGGCATTGGCAAAAGGACGAACCAGTAACCAAATTGTTGACATTGAAACTGTTATTAATACGCTGTATAATTCTAGATCTAAATTACCGGAATATTTAGATATTAAATATGTTCCAGCTGAGATGAGAGAAAGGGCTAATACAGTATTCAGTACATTGAAAAATATATTATGTGCAGGTCAAGTAGAAACTCAAAATCTTATTAAGAAGTTATTAAGCAATAATATAAAAATATTAAACCTACTTGATATTCCACGATAAAGTTGGTTTAAGCAAACTGTATTCTTTCACAGGAAAATAAGCATATTAGTGATTTCAAAGTTGTTTTAAAATATTTTTATTATAATTTAATGCACTAACATCTTTATATGACATGTTCTAAAATTTTTCATATGCACAGAAATCTAATAATTTAAAATAAAAAATTTGGTTCAGGAGTTTGTAGTTTTTTTCTCATTAATTAAAAAAGCTATGAAGATCTAATTTTTAAAACATTGAAGTTGGGGATGTAGCTCAGTGGTGCAACACTGCCTATCATATGTCTGAGGCCCTGGGTTCAATCCCCCAGCACTGCTGTAAAAAAAAAGAATCATTGATTTTAATTGAATAGATTAGCTAAATTCACCCATTTTATGAGTTGTGACTACACTCCATATGTAGCTAGTTTGAAATAATTTTATGTATATGGTTTTTATTGCTCTTTCAGGGAGTAATTCAGAGAATCTCAGTTTTCTTTCTGGATAGCACAGTTGGGACTCATATCAGAATTACTTTTATTTGGACATATATGTGCCTCCTTTGAAAAATGATATAAGACCCATCCCTGTTTTTTTGTCGTCAAGTGCTTTTGGAGTATCAATGAGGGACCTGAAATTTGTAATGAAGTAATTTTGACTTATTTTCTCTCTTGGCTTATTTGTGTACATACACATGAAAGCTTTGCAAATGTTTTGTCAGGAAGTATGATTGACATCGTTGAGGTCAGCTGTTGAGGTCATAGTATTATTATGGTGCAGGTAATTGTTTCATTATTTGACCAGTATTAATTCAAATTCATATACTTATTCCTTCATCTAGCTAGTCATTTGTGGTTTAATCAAAATTTATTGATTTTCTAATAGGATAAATTGCTAGAATTTGGAGATATAATAATGAAGACCTATTTCCTTCTCTCTTTGAGATTACATTATAGCAGGAAATATAAATATTAAGCAAATAATTTCAACAACTTGAAAATTTCAGTTGTGGCAAGTTATTATGAAAGTAAGATATTTGACCTCATCTAAACCAAGAATAATTGGAAAGTTACTCTGGGAAAAGAGGTATTTAAGGTAAGGTTGAAAGTAGAGGGTGTGTTTACCGGTTAGGTTAAGGGAGCATTCCAAGCCGTGGGATGAGTGCAGGTGAAAGCTCCGGTCTGAGAATGAGTGTGGTAGGTTCAAAAAGTACTTGGAGTATGGGGATGCATCTTGGGAGAGCATCCTGAAATGGAGTGGGATATACACAGGGTCAGAGTAGACCCTGCAGGGCCTTGTATGCATGTTAGATATTTTAGCCTTTCTCCTATGATCAATGATAATCTTTTAAGTGAAGAACTAGTATGATCAAATATTTTTGTTTATTTTTTTAAAACTGGCTAATTTTAGAAGTAGTCATAAATAGTCATGCTTTGTGCATAGGCCAAATTTAGCTGGAGTAGATGGAAAGAAGCGGCAATTAAAAAGAATCAAGGGGCTGGGGATATAGCTCAGTTGGTAGAGTGCTTGTGTCACATGCACAAGGCACTGAGTTCTATCCCCAGAACCACAAAAAAAAAAAAAAAAACAAAAAAAAATCAGTAGAATTTGGTGATTAAATGGACATGTGTGATTGAGGGAGTAGTGGGGTTCAAAAATAATTGCCACTAGCTGTATTATAAAAAGGAATATGTAGGTTTTATTTCATAAAACACTATTTACTGTTGTTTATTTTAAACATGATTTTACTATTAAAAATGTCAAACATTTGCAAAAGTAAATAATTGCCGCCGTTTGGCTGGGCACAGAATCACGAGCCACTCAAGCAGGAACAAAACTTTATTTTTGAAAATGCTGCCAATCCGCGTACGCGCCCGACAAGCCAGCCGGTCCACCCACGCGGTCGGGTCTACTGGAACCGGGGGCCCGGACCTCCCCCGGAATTCCCTCCTACTTTCCTTCCCCAACCAATGGGAACTCTCCAGGAGTCCCGTAACATGAGTCCCGTAGCAGGCCAAGGTGAACAGCAGGAGTCCAATTTCCATATGAATGTGAATCTTAACATAATCATATCATCTCAATGGCTAGCTGGCGTCACCTTACAACCGAAAGTGCCATGCATCATATTATTTGCTTGTGGCTCCTAGCATCTGCCCCCTTCTGTTTAATTAAGCAACAGGCAATGTGGCTAGGGACCGTGCCTGTTAGGTATGTCCAATTCAACATATGGTTCTTACCCGTCATGGGAAAAGCTGACCTCTAGGCGTCAGCCTCCTGTCTTAGGTTGATACCACTGCAACTGAATCATACCCGTCACTGACTACCGGTCCAGTATATAGCCATACCTGTGGATAGGCCTATGCACCAGTGGGGGGGTGAGGTTCTTTGCCTCACCTCAGTTGGCCCCCAAAATTAGACCATCACTAGTAGAAGGGAGGAGGATACAGAAATGCCACGACATCAAGTCAATAGACGGCTCTTTAGGAAAAATTGCATCACTGGTGACACATCAGCAAAGATACGCCAGCACTACCATAATTCACTGCATCAACAGATAGAGCACAATGCATACAAGTGATACATAGTCCAGGCAAGTTTTGTAAGCAGTTCAAAGTGGAGGAATCTATCAATATGTCCATTTCCTCCCAAAATAAATCGACTCAGTGATTGAGCATTACTTGTTGAGTTATTATTCATTGATGCATCAGTTTATATAGTTTGTTGTGATAATTATTGAAGAAGTTGTAGTTTGGTTTCATCTTTGTCTTCACCGGCACTGGGATGAAAATAGGGATTGACAATGATGTTAAGAAAAGAGAAAAAAAAATGTAACATTTCAACAGGTATTAAGAAAACAATTTTTAGAACAATTTACATTATCCTGAACAGAATTATTAAATATAATGAAAAGGAAAGGTGAAAGTAAACAAACAGATCTGTTAACCTGCTTATTTGTACACATATTAAAACAGTCTTCAACAGCTGTTTATCCAAATTAAATTAAACCATTAAAATCACGTGAATAATAAAAAAAATTGGGGATCCATATTTTTATGAGTGCTCCTTATATATGATATATGGACATATGCACATACAGACATACAACACAAAACAGAAATGTGCACACGTAACATACAACATATAAGACAATAGTGAAGGCCTTGTAGATTACCTAGGTGAAATCTCCATTGCAATGTTTAAAAACTCCATAGTCAAAAAATAAAACTGATCAGAAAAACATTAATTTATGTCTGTATGAGCTCAAAAATAAAATGGAACTTTATGATGTGGGAAAAAGCAATAATAAAATAGATATTCAAAAAAGCATCCTGGTTGATCCCTGTCGCAGATGTAAGAATAGCCAAGCTGGAGTTCTGGATATCAGCTGTTATGGATTTGAGTCAAATCATCTTCTTTTTCTGTAGAAATTGTTTTGGTTAATCTCTCTGGAATCCAAATCGGCTGCTGTTCCTCCTGTGGAAAAACACAGACAGAGCCCCGACTCCAGACTATCACTGGATCCGGACCTTTCCATTGTCCTGTTAGAATATCCTTCCAAAGTACCTTAGGCTTATGTACATTTTTTGGATACAAATGTCTTTCCGCAGCACTAAGTCCTGATGAATCCAAATTTAAAAAGTTTAGAGTAAAAAGGGTTATTTTCAGTTTATCTTTGGGGGATATATACTCCTTACCAATTCCCTCCTTTTGTTTTAATAAGTACATTTTAATAGTTTGATGAGCTTTTTCAACTATGCCTTGCCCTCGTGGATTGTATGGAATTCCTGTTATGTGAGTAATGCCAAATGATGAGCAAAATTGTTTAAAAGAGGTAGAAGTATAACCAGGACCATTGTCCGTTTTTAACTGTTTTGAAACACCCACAGTGGCAAAATTTTGTAAGCAATGAGCTATAACATCTTTAGTTTTTTCTCCGGCATGAAGGGAGCCCATCAAAAATCCAGAAGAAGTATCAACTGTAACATGCAAATATTTTAATTTTCCAAATTCTGGCAAGTGTGTGACGTCCATCTGCCAAATATGGCTAGGTATCAATCCTCTAGGATTGACTCCAAGATTAACTTGTGGTAAAAAGGTCACACAATTTTGGCATTGTTTTATTATTTGTCTAGCTTGTTCCTTAGTTATTTTAAAACGCTTTTGTAAAGTATTAGCATTGACATGGAACCTTTTATGAAAATTTATAGCTTCTTCTAGTGTAGAGAAAATATGTATGTCATGTGTAGTTTTATCTGGTAAGTCATTGCCCAAACTAAGGGCTCCAGGCAATCCTGTATGTGCCCTGATATGTCCTATAAAGAATGGATCTTTTCTGTCCCAGATTAAACTTTGTATAGTGGAAAACAAAGAGAAAACAGTAGAAGAAGGGGAAATCCTACCAGCATCTTCAAGGGATACTATAGCATTAACTTTAAATACAGAATCTTTAAACATCATAAAAGCTTGTAATACTGCATTAAGCTCTACCTTTTGAGCTGATTGTTTGGGTACTAAAAATGTAAAAGTTTGATCAGGTGTAACTATTGCTGCTGTACCATTATTTGACCCATCAGTGAATATATTTGCAGCATTCATGATAGGTGTTTTTCTTGTCATTTTTGGAAAAATTACAGGATGCAATGACCAAAAAGACAATAAAGGATTAGATGGTAAGTGGTTATCAAATGAAACATTAGATTTGCACATGATTATTGCCCAAGTATTTAACTCATTAGCTAATTCATCAATTTGATTCATAGTATATGGAGTAATAATTTTATTGGGAGAAATTCCAAATACTCCCTTTGCTGTTTTTATTCCTTTGAGTATTAATTGTCCTACAGCCTCAGGATACCTAGTAAGAATAGTGTTAGGAGAATAAGATAAATGTATCCATAATAATGGACCTTCTTGCCAAAATACTCCTGTAGGAATATTTTTTGTTGGTAGTACAATAAATAATAAAGGCAAACTTATATCAATTCTATCCAAATGCATATTTTCCATATATGTTTCAATGATTTTTAATGCCTTTCTTGCTTCAGGCGTTAACATTCGGGGTGAATTTGGATCTGATGGACCTTTTAGGATATCAAATAAAGGTCCTAATTCTCCTGTTGGAATACCTAGATAAGGCCTTATCCAGTTTATGTCTCCTAATAACTTTTGAAAGTCATTAAGTGATTTGAGTTGATCTACTCGTATTTGAATTTTTGGTGGACGGACCATGGTTGAGGATAATAGAACTCCTAAATAATTAATTGGAAAATTTAATTGTACTTTATCTATTGCTATCTCTAGATTATAATTTTTTAATAAGTTTGTAAGTGTGGCATAACATTCTAACAATGTGTTTTTAGCTTTGTGTGCTAATAATACATCATCCATATAGTGAAATATTTGTAGTTCAGGATTTTGATTTCTAAGTGGCTGGATTACTTTGTTAACATAAATTTGACACATAGTTGGGCTGTTAGCCATCCCTTGAGGGAGTACTTTCCATTCATATCTCTGATCAGGACCTTCATGATTCAGTGCAGGGATAGTAAATGCAAAACGTGGACTATCCTCAGGATGAATTGGAATTGAAAAAAAACAATCTTTAATATCTATAACTAAAACATACCAAGTTTTTGGCAAAGCAGACAATTGAGGAATCCCCGATTGAGCAGGTCCCATAATGACCATTTCATTATTAATGGCTCTTAAATCTTGCAATAATCTCCATTTACCAGATTTCTTTTTGATGACAAAAATGGGAGTATTATGGGGAGATACAGAAGGTTGTATATGTCCTTCCGCTAATTGTTAGTTTGACCAGGTCATGGGCTGCTTGTATCTTTTCTTTAGTCAAGGGCCACTGAGGAACCCATACTGGTCTTTCTGATTTCCATGTAATTTTTATTGTCTCAGTGGCCCTTTGTGAAAATCCAACCCATGTCTGTCTGTTCCTTGGTCTATTTGTATTGGTGCTGTTATACCTTGTTCTTGTTTTTCTAATCTTTTTCCTTTCCTAAAACCTTGTCTAGCCATAATAGTGGGTGCATTTTGATTGGTGTTATTTGTTAATGTCAAACCTAATTGATCTAAGACATCTCGTCCCCATAAATTTACGGGAAGATGATCCAATACATATGGCTGTATAGTTCCTTCACATCCTTCAGGATCCTTCCAATCTAATACCATTGCGCTTCTATCGGGATTAGTCGCCACTCCTAGGCCTCTAAGCGTTTGAGTGGCTTGTTGTAATGGCCAATGTTTTGGCCATTCTTGACGAGAGATGATGCTAAGGTCTGCACCTGTATCCAGTAGCCCATTAAATTCATGTCCTTGAATATTTAGTTTTAGCATGGGGCGAGAATCTAAATTTAAAGAAAGCATAGCCCAATCTACACCTGTGGAGCCTAATCCCTTGGAACCTCTTTCTACAGCATGACTGGAAAATTTATCATGTAGGCTTGGTATTATTAGTAACTGTGCTATTCTATCTCCTGGTGAAATTACTGATATACCCTTTGGAGAACTGGCTATAATTTTTATTTCACCTTCATAATCGGGACCAATTACCCCAGGACTTATCAAAAGTCCTTTTAGAGTAGAAGAGCTGCGTCCCAATAATAAGCCTACTGTTCCTTTGGGAAGAGGTCCTTTTACCCCAGTGGGAATGATTTGAACTCCCATCTCTGGAGTTAGTACTGATCTGGCGGAGGCGCAGATGTCCAACCCTGCGCTCCCTCTGGTTTGTCTGATGAGGGATCTGATGGACAATGTGTCCTGGTCACTACCCTGATGGCGTTGCTGGGTTCCTCCAGTGCTCCGTATATTTGTGGTTTTGGGCCCCGGAGCATTGGGGCCCCCTGTCCATTTTTTGGCAACGGAGCCCGATGCCTTTGTCCACGATATTGTGGATAAACACCTTGTCCTTGTTCGTTTTTTGATAATGGAGTACCCTCTATGGTGGTTTGAGAACGGCATTCATTAGCCCAATGTCTCCCTCTACGGCATCGTGGGCAAATACCCGGTATTCTACTCCTTTGATACCTAGTTTTGTTAAACCCTCCTCCTATGGGGCAATTCCTTTTAAAATGTCCTGTTTGTTGACAATTGTAGCATGTTCTTGGCCTGGTATATAATGCCTGTTTTACTGCAGCTGCCACAATTTGCCCTTGTTCATTAATGTCTCTGGCATCTAAAGCCTGTTTTACTGCAGCTGCCATGACTTGCTCTTGTTCATTAATGTCTCTACATAATTTAATATATGTGTTTAAATCTTCCTGTTTCCATGGTCTAATGATATCTCTGCACCAACGATTCGCTTGGTCATAAGCCAGTTGTTTTATTAATGGCATTGCTTGTTCTGTATTCCCAAAAACTCTGGTAGCTGTTTGAATAAGCCTATCTACAAATTCAGCATAAGGTTCATTGGCTCCTTGTATTATCTTAGATAATTGACCTTGTAAACCTCCATGTCCTTGTAAAGTTTTCCATGCCTTAACTGCATCTACAGCAATTTGTGCATATACGCCAGGATCATATGCAATTTGTTGCTGCCGATCCTCATAAGGTCCCTTTCCTAACAACATATCTAGATTTCTCTGAGAATAACCAGCTGCTGCATTTCGCCTAGCCGTCTCCTTGCAAAATTCCTCATTGGCAACCTTCCATAACAGATATTGTCCTCCATTTAGCACAGCTTTACACATATTAGCCCAATCTGCTGGCGTCATGCTTAAGTTGGTAATGGATTCGACTAAGCTTACAGTGAAGGGTGCTTGAGGACCATAGGTTGTTACAGCCTCTTTTAGCTCCTTCACTGTTTTGAAATTTAAACCCTGGTAAATTCGCTGCCCTCCTACCTCAAATACAGGGCATACTTGAGATCCTGTCTCAGGATCCCAACTATCAACTGCGGGGGTTGGGAGTCTCCTAGCATATGGAGGTGGTGCTGTTGATATGTCCTCTGGTGATAGAATGCTGTTAGTAGCAGTCTCCTGTAGAGGTGGTGCTGATGGTTGGACACTTACGCTCTCTGATAGAAAGGTGTTATTAGCAGTCTCCTGTTGTAACTTTTCCCCTGATGGCTTTTTCTGCTCTAAACTTCCTTCCTCTGCCTCACTAGCTCGAAGGACCTTCTCTTTTACTTGAATCTTTATGTCTTCTCCTTCCTCTACCTTTGTCTGAATTGAAGGCTTTGGACTAAGCAAACCAGATACCAACGCCCACAATGTCAATGTGCCAACTGGCAGAGTCCCTGGGTTGTTCTTTTCTATTCTTTTTAAATCTTCACCATGATGGTCCCACTGTGATATATCTAACAACTCCTCCTTAAAAAGCCATGGGCTACATTGTTGTATTGTATCAATGTATGCCCTGACTGCACTTGATTTTACTGGGATGCCTCCTTCCTCTAACAATTTACTTAACAGTCTTTCGGTTTGTTTTTTACTAATTGCTGATTCCGTATTTCTGCTATAATACAACCCAACAAGATAACCCCAAACAAAATTGAGACAGAATGAAATAAAAATGGAACAACACAAAATCATTATGACAGCCTTTCTATCCTCCTGACATGTGCATCCGTCCTTTCTCCCTATCTGTTCCTCAGACGCAAATAGTTTTTCCTCAGACGCAAATAGTTTTTCCTCAGATGTGAGCGGTTTCTCCAGGGACAGGCAAGTTAAAACAAAAATGAAGCAAAACAAAAGAGGAATCTTAGAATGGCTACCCATCCTCTCGCCCTGCCCTCAGGGGCGAGCAGTTTACTTACCCTCAGTCGCTCCCTGTGCGGGCCACCAAATGCCGCAGTCTGGCTGGGCACAATTCAGGAGCCACTTGTCAAAAGAAACAAACTTTATTTTTAGAACTAAAAACACCAAACAAAACAGCTCCTCAGGGAAAACCCCTCAGAGCCCAACTGCCACCACTGGCTTCCCACAAGCCTCTCACCCCCACACAACCCTCACAACCTCCCACAATCCTCCTGTTCTTGAGGCCGATTGGCTGGGTTGCGTGGGCGGAGCCAAAGAAGTCCCCCAATGAGCAGCTCCGTGGAAGAGCCAATCAGCTAGATGTTGCTGGGGCCTCTGTGAGCCAATCATCAGCTGGCAGTCTGAAGGGCAGGGAAACAACCCAATGAACATCACCGCAGAGGAGCCAACCAGCTAGATGTTGCTGGGGCCGCTGTGAGCCAATCATCAGCTGGCAGTCTGAAGGGCAGGGAAACAGCCCAATGAATATCACCGCAGAGGAGCCAATCAGCTAGATGTTGCTGGGGCCGCTGTGAGCCAATCATCAGCTGGCAGCTGGAAGTTTGCTGGGGCCCCTTTGGCTGTGGCTCTCAACAAAAAGTGACCTCAAAGGTACAAATGAAACTAGGAGATCTTGGGAAAATAAGTGTAGTTGTTCTATAAGAGTGGGTATAAGTGTGAGGAAATTTGTTTCTCCATCAATATCTACCTGAGAGTGTCCACTTCAGAGGAGATACTAAACAAAACAATGAAGAGGACAGTCACTAGTATCTGTCGTTGGTCACCTCAGTTCTTAGAAAATGGTTTCATCAATGAAGTAGACATAGTATCAGGGGTGAGGCCATGTGCAGGCTCAATGCTACAAGTTCCTTTTCACCAAAGCTGATCTAGTTATTGCTGCCAACTGTCTGATGATAGAACAACCCTGACTGAATCTTTGCCGTCAACAGGATACCATCTCTTGAACAGAACAGGCAGATAATTAAATCAAATTCCCTCATCTGCAGGGGACAGTGATTCATCCTTCCTGGGACTGGCACCTTTTCAGGATCTGGGCTTTTGTCTTCTGCCCACAGTACTTCTGCCAACATTACCATCAGAATGTCTGCTTTACAAACATGGGATCCTGTGTAACATCACTTTGGACTAAGTTAATTATTCTCTGGTACAGGAGTTACAACAATGGGCACACAGTGTTGGGATCTTTTGGGACTAATATACCTTTCAAAGTGACTCAATTCTTTGGCTTTTTTCAGAACCTAATGCAGTGGCCTTAGCACTGGAGAGTGGCTTGGACAGTCTGCTAGGTTGTCCAAATGAAGACTAACTCAGTCACAACCATGCTGTTCTTAGACTTGTTCTTTTCCCAGTCCTCTCCTCATAAGTAGTGCCACCATGCCCCAGAATGGAATTTCAGAGAATCCTAAATAATATGAAACTTCTAGATCGATATATATATTTTTTTTGCGGGGGATGGGGAGGAGGGTGCTGGGGATTTAACCCTAGACTAGCACTCTACCAACTGAGCTATAGCCCCAGCCCAAGAGTGTCATATTTTTAAGGTAGGAGGACAGAACTCATTTTAACTGGCTTTTATCTTGATATAAATATTTTACATTTCAAGTATTTGGAATTAATGGTTACAGTCCTCCGTTTGTACACTTTTCCTGGTTTCCACAAATATTAGGAGAATGCATAAGCGTGGTTTAATGACAAGTCTCCTGGAATATGTAAAGATTCAGGGATATGGGAAACCCCTGTCATACATAAAGGGTCTGAAGGTCAGAATGGATCTAGTATGTGCAACCTGCTTAGTATCGCCTCTTTATCAATCATATTCCCCAGGACAGCCTGGAAGACTCCTTCACCTTGAGGTGGGAGGGACCAGCATCCTTGGTCGTACTCCCAAGGGTGATGACAGAAGAGGGAGATCATGAGATTAGGTCCTCTGTTTATAGCGGGCCATGGGATTGGGAAATAGCAGAGACGAGGTGGGCACAGTTACTGCACAGGAATGGAGTGGCACACAAAGGGTTGGGGCCTCATGGATCTCTGCCAATGGCTAGGTAATCACTGGATCCCAAAATGTGAACTAGACTGTACATTCTACTAAAAGGCTGTTGGATATGTCCATGGAGGAAAACCCTAGATTTGGGGGACAAAAGTCTGTCTTGAGCCACTGTTTGGGGATTTATAGCCTCTTATTCATGTCCCATACTTAAGCTAGTCCACAAATCCCTGGCTAAAAAACAGGGTTTAGAGGAAGGACTTATAATGTGGTCATAGATGTATTCTCTCAATCTCCTCCACATCTTCTCCAGAGATACCTGTAGTAATTTAACAGGGTAGCTGAGTACTATGAAAAAGAGAATACCCACAACTTCAAAAGGTTGTTAGAGAGATTACAAGATGGCTGCGAAGGGAGTGCATCACTCCCGTGTACAGCGTCACTGTTCGGGAGAATGATGAGTTAGAACAGCTAAAAACTATCTTGTTAGGAATTTCTAGCAAAACTGGGGTGCTCCAAAACCTAGTGGAAGGATTTTCATCGCACGAGGATCAGCTACAGGGGCTCAAACGCAAGCGATTTGTCCGCACGGAGGGTCACGCTGCTTATTCAGCAAATTGCCTGGCGGCTAGAATCTGCGGCACGCGCTGGGAAGCAAGAGATAGCAACGCAAAGATACAGCGCTGCGGATTCTGTGGGCTCCTGCCAGCTGCGCAATCACTGTACACAGTGCTGAATTCTGGGTTTGAGACGGGGGAAGGAAGCGGTCCAGTTCAGTTCTCCACCGGTCAGACCACAGAGGAAGCCAGCGGCCACCATCTTGGAGAGTTGACGTCATCATCCCTGTTTTCGACTGATCGCAGCTCATTCAACCATAGAACAGGTAATTTCAGGCTGCCATTCGCCTGCATCTCGCAGACAAATTACTCAGGCGCAGTGCTAAAGAACCCGTGGAAACTGCTTCTTGGGGCCTGCTCCTATCAGAACATACACGGAGCCCGGGCGGCCGAATTCTGGCTCCCAGAACTGCTCTGGCCCAGGGCTAAGGAGCCCGCAGAGGCTGCTTCTTGGAGCCTGCTCCTATCAGAGAATGCACGGAGCCCAGAGCAGCTGGGTTCTGGCACCCGGAACTGCTCTGGCCCAGGGCTGAAGAACCCGCGGAAACTGCTTCTTGGGGCCTGCTCCTGTTGGGGCATGCACTGAGCCCGGAGCGGCCGAGTTCTGGCTCCCGGAGCTGTTCTGACCCAGGGCTGAGGAACCCGTGGAGACTGCTTCTTGGTCCGGATCCTGCTGAGTGCTGTGGGGGCCAGAGGGGCAGAGCAGAGCTGCAGCCCACGTCCGGAACAGCCCCAGCGACCCGCCGGCGTGGTATCACTTCACCCCAACTGCGGTGGGGGCTGAGCAGAGCCGCCCGAGGCCGCAAGGTAGGCAGACCACCGGCCGATCGGCGGAACCGGCCCAGCGGCCTGCCAGCATGGTAGACACGTCACACCGATGGGAGTAGGGGCAGAGCAGGGCCGCAGCCCGCGCCCGGAGTGGGCCTAGTGACCCGCCGGCATTGTATCACTTCACCCCAACTGCAGTGGGGGCCAAGCAGAGCTGCCGCCCGAGCCCGCAAGGTAGGCAGACCTGCGACCGACCAGCGGGACAGGCCCAGCGGCCTGCTGGCGTGGTAGACACGTCATACCAATTGGAGTAGGGGCAGAGCAGGGCCGCCACCCGCACCCGGAACAGGCCTAGCGACCCACCGGCGTGGTATCACTTCACCCCAACTGCAGTAGGGGCCGAGCAGAGCCACCGCCTGAGCCCGCAAGGTAGGCAGACCTGTGACAGGCCCAGTGGCCTGATGGCATGGTAGACACGTTACACCAATTGGAGTAGGGACAGAGCAGAGCTGCCGCCCACACCTGGAACAGGTCTACCGACCCGCCAGCATGGTATCATGTCATCCCAACTGCAGTAGGGGCCAAGCAGAGCCGCCACCCGAGCCCGCAAGTTAGGCAGACCTGCGACCAACCGGCGGGACAGGCCCAGCGGCCTGCCGGCGTGGTAGACATGTCACACCAATTGGAGTAGGGGCAGAGCAGAGCCGCCACCCGTGCCCGCAAGGTAGGCAGACCTGCGACCGACCGGCAGAACAGGCCCAGCGGTGCGCAGGCGTGGTAGACACGTCACACCAATTGGAGGAGGGGCAGAGCAGAGCCGCCGCCCGCGCCAGGGACAGGCCCAGAGGCCCACCGGTGTGGTAGTTACGTCACACCAATTGGAGTAGGGGTAGAGCAGAGCCGCCGCCCATGCCCGGAACAGGCCCAGCGACCCGCCGGAGTGGAAGTCACGTCACCCCAATTGGAGTAGGGGCAGAGCAGAGCCACCTCCCGCACCCGGAACAGGCCCAGTGACCCCCTGGCGTGGTAGACACATCACCCCAATTGATGTAAGGGCAGAGCAGAGCCGCCGCCCGCGCCTGCAAGGTAGGCAGACCTGCGACCGACCGGCAGAACAGCCCAAGGGGTCCGTGGGCGTGGTAGACACGTCACACCAACTGGAGGAGGAGCACAGCCGCTGCCCGCCCTGCAAGGGAGACTTTTCAACTATACAAGAGTAATATAAATATATAGGGGGAAAATTTCAAAAACACAACAGTTTCACCAAGCAGAAAGAAACGCGAGCAGTATGAAACGACAAGGAAAGAAAGGACCACAAGCAATGCAGGTCAACTCAACTTTAGAAGAGGTAATAGCTGCAGCAGATGGAATGTCAGATAAAGAATTTAGGATATACACGCTTCAGATGATCTGGAGTCTCAAGGAAGACATTAGACAGCAAAATCAGTCAATGAAAGATCACTTCGACAATGAATTCCATAAACAAATCCAGGAAGCAAAAGATCAACTATACAAGGAGATAGAGGTTATAGAAAACAAACAAACAGAAATCCTAGAAATGCAGGAAGCAATAAACCAAATTAAAAACTCAATTGAGAATACTACCAGCAGAGTAGAACACTTAGAAGATAGAACATCAGACAATGAAGACAAAGTATTTCAACTTGAAAAGAACATAGACAGCTCAGCAAGACTGTTAAGGAACCATGAGCAGAACATTCAAGAAATATGGGACAACATAAAGAGACCAAACTTAAGAGTCATTGGGATACAGGAAGGTATAGAGGTCCAAACCAAAGGAATGAGCAATCTATTCAATGAAATAATACGAGAAAACTTCCCAGACTTGAAGAATGAGACAGAATCCCAAATCCTAGAAGCCTACAGGATGCCGAATGTGCAAAATCATAAGAGATCCACACCTAGACACATTATAATGAAGATGCCCAGCATACAGAATAAGGAGAGAATTTTAAAAGCTACAAGAGAAAGGAAGCAGATTACATTTAGGGGTAAACCAATCAGGATAACAGCTGATCTTTCAACACAGACTCTGAAAGCTAGAAGATCCTGGAATAACATATTTCAAACACTGAAAGAAAATGGGTTCCAACCAAGAATCGTGTATCCAGTGAAATTAAGCTTCAGGATGGAAGATGAAATTAAAACCTTCCACGATAAACAAAAGTTAAAAGAATTTGCAGCTAGAAAACCATCTCTTCAAAAAATCCTTGGCAAAACTTTTCAGGAAGAGGAATTGGAAAACAACAATGAAAACCAACAGTGGGAGGTAGGACAGTAAAGGGGGGAAAATAATCAAAGAGGAAAATAAACCATGTTTAGTAACATAAATAAACAAATATGGCTGGAAGAACAAACCATATCTCAATAATAACCCTAAATGTTAATGGCTTAAACTCACCAATTAAGAGACACAGGCTAGTTGAATGGATCACAAAACAAGACCCAACAATATGCTGCCTACAGGAGATGCATTTGATAGGAAAAGATATACATAGACTGAAGGTGAAAGGTTGGGAAAAATCATATCACTCATATGGACTTCGGAAACAAGCAGGAGTGTCCATACTCATATCAAATAAAATAGATTTCAAGCCAAAGTTAATCAAAAGGGATAAAGAGGGACACTACATACTGCTCAAGGGAACCATACACCAACAAGACATAACAATCATAAATATATATGCCCCAAACAATGGTGCAGCTATGTTTGTCAAGCAAACTCTTCTCAAGTTCAAGAGTCTAATAGACCACCATACAATAATCATGGGAGACTTCAACACACCTCTCTCACCACTGGACAGATCTTCCAAACAAAAGTTGAATAAGAAAACTATAGAACTCAATAACACAATTAATAACCTAGACTTAATCGACATATATAGAATATACCACCCAACATCAAGCAGTTACACTTTTTTCTCAGCAGCACATGGATCCTTCTCAAAAATAGATCATATATTATGTCACAGGGCAACTCTTAGACAATATAAAGGAGTAAAGATAATACCATGCATCTTATCTGATCATAATGGAATGAAACTGAAAATGAACGATAAAAGAAGGAAGGAAAAATCATGCATCACTTGGAGAATGAACCACAGGTTACTGAATGATCAATGGGTTATAGAAGACATCAAGGAGGAAATTAAAAAATTCTTAGAGATAAATGAAAACACAGACACAACATATCGCAATCTATGGGACACATTGAAAGCAGTTCTAAGAGGAAAATTCATTGCTTGGAGTTCATTCCTTAAAAAAAGAAAAAACCACCAAATAAATGATCTCATACTTCATCTCAAAATCCTAGAAAAAGAAGAGCAAAACAACAGCAAAAGAAGTAGAAGGCAAGAAATAATTAAAATCAGAGCTGAAATTAATGAAATCGAAACAAAAGAAACAATTGAAAAAATTGACAAAACTAAAAGTTGGTTCTTTGAAAAAATAAATAAAATTGACAGACCCTTAGCCATGCTAACGAAGAGAAGAAGAGAGAGAACTCAAATTACTAGCATACGGGATGAAAAAGGCAACATCACAACAGACACTTCAGAAATACAGAAGATAATCAGAAATTATTTTGAATCCTTATACTCCAATAAAATAAAAGATAGTGAAGGCATCGATAAATTTCTTAAGTCATATGATCTGCCGAGATTGAGTCAGGAGGATATAGACAACCTAAACAGACCAATATCAATTGAAGAAATAGAAGAAACCATCAAAAGACTACCAACTAAGAAAAGCCCAGGACCGGATGGGTATACAGCAGAGTTTTACAAAACCTTTAAAGAGGAACTAATACCAATACTTTTCAAGCTATTTCAGGAAATAGAAAAAGAGGGAGAACTTCCAAATTCATTCTACAAGGCCAACATCACCCTGATTCCTAAACCAGACAAAGACACTTCAAAGAAAGAAAACTACAGACCAATATCTCTAATGAACCTAGATGCAAAAATCCTCAATAAAATTCTGGCGAATCAGATTCAAAAACATATCAAAAAAATTGTGCATCATGATCAAGTAGGATTCATCTCTGGGATGCAAGGCTGGTTCAATATACGGAAATCAATAAATGTTATTCACCACATCAATAGACTTAAAATTAAGAACCATATGATCATCTCGATAGATGCAGAAAAAGCATTCGACAAAGTACAGCATCCCTTTATGTTCAAAACTCTAGAAAAACTAGGGATAACAGGAAAATACCTCAACATTGTAAAAGCAATCTATGCTAAGCCTCAGGCTAGCTTCATTCTGAATGGAGAAAAATTGAAGGCATTCCCTCTAAAATCTGGTACAAGACAGGGATGCCCTCTCTCACCACTTCTGTTCAACATAGTCCTCGAAACACTGGCCAGAGCAATTAGACAGACGAAAGAAATTAAAGGCATAAAAATAGGAAAAGAAGAACTTAAATTATCAATAGTTGAAGATGACATAATTCTATACCTAGCAGACCCAAAAGGGTCTACAAAGAAACTATTAGAGCTAATAAATGAATTTAGCAAAGTGGCAGGATATAAAATCAACACGCATAAATCAAAGGCATTCCTGTATATCAGCAACAAATCCTCTGAAATGGAAATGAGGAAAAACACTCCATTCACAATATCCTCAAAAAAAAAATAAAATACTTGGGAATCAACCTAACAAAAGAGGTGAAAGACTTATACAATGAAAACTACAGAACCCTAAAGAGAGAAATAGAAGAAGATCTTAGAAGATGGAAAAATATACCCTGTTCATGGATAGGCAGAACTAACATCATCAAAATGGCGATATTACCAAAAGTTCTCTATAGGTTTAATGCAATGCCAATCAAAATCCCAACGGCATTTCTTGTAGAAATAGATAAAGCAATCATGAAATTCATATGGAAAAACAAAAGACCCAGAATAGCACAAACAATGCTAAGCAGGAATGTGAATCAGGCGGTATAGCAATACCAGACTTCAAACTATACTACAGAGCAATAGTAACAAAAACAGCATGGTACTGGTACCAAAACAGGCGGGTGGACCAATGGTACAGAATAGAGGACACAGACACCAATCCACAAAACTACAACTATCTTATATTTGATAAAGGGGCTAAAAGCATGCAATGGAGGAAGGATAGCATCTTCAATAAATGGTGCTGGCAAAACTGGAAATCCATATGCATCAAAATGAAACTGAATCCCTTTCTCTCGCCATGCACAAAAGTTAACTCAAAATGGATCAAGGAGCTTGATATCAAATCAGAGACTCTGCGTCTGATAGAAGAAAAAGTTGGCTACGATCTACATACTGTGGGGTCAGGCCCCAAATTCCTCAATAGGACACCCATAGCACAAGAGTTAATAACTAGAATCAACAAATGGGACTTACTCAAACTAAAAAGTTTTTTCTCAGCAAAAGAAACAATAAGAGAGGTAAATAGGGAGCCTACGTCCTGGGAACAAATCTTTACTCCTCACACTTCAGATAGAGCCCTAATATCCAGAGTATACAAAGAACTCAAAAAATTAGACAATAAGATAACAAATAACCCAATCAACAAATGGGCCAAGGACCTGAACAGACACTTCTCAGAGGAGGACATACTATCAATCAACAAGCACATGAAAAAATGCTCAGCATCACTAGCAGTCAGAGAAATGCAAACCAAAACCACCCTAAGATACCATCTCACTCCAGTAAGATTGGCAGCCATTAGGAAGTCAAACAACAACAAGTGCTGGCGAGGATGTGGGGAAAAGGGTACACTTGCTCATTGTTAGTGGGACTGCAAATTGGTGCAGCCAATTTGGAAAGCAGTATGGAGATTTCTTGGAAAGCTGGGAATGGAACCACCATTTGACCCAGCTATTCCCCTTCTCGGTCTATTCCCTAAAGACCTAAAAAGAGCATGCTACAGGGACACTGCTACATCAATGTTCATAGCAGCACAATTCACAATAGCAAGACTGTAGAACCAACCTAGATGCCCTTCAATAGATGAATGGATAAAAAAATGTGGCATCTATACACAATGGAGTATTACTCTGCATTAAAAAATGACAAAATCATAGAATTTGGAGGGAAATGGATGGCATTAGAGCAGATTACGCTAAGGGAAGCCAGCTAATCCCTAAAAATCAAATGCCAAATGTCTTCTTTGATATAAGGAGAGTAACTAAGAACAGAGTAGGGACGAAGAGCATGAGAAGAAGATTGACTTTAAACAGGGATGAGAGGTGGGAGGGAAAGTGAGAGGGAAGGGAAATTGCATGGAAATGGAAGGAGACCCTCATGGTTATACAAAATTACATACAAGAGGAAGTGAGGGGAAAGGGAAAAATAATACAAGGGGGAGAAATGAATTATAGTAGAGGGGGTAGAGAGAGAAGAGGGGAGGGGAGGGGAGGGGAGGGGGATAGTAGAGGATAGGAAAGGCAGCAGAATACAACAGACACTAGTATGGCAATATGTAAATCAATGGAAGTGTAACTGATGTGATTCTGCAATCTGTATACGGGGTAAAAATGGGAGTTCATAACCCATTTGAATCAAAATGTGAAATATGATATGTCAAGAACTATGTAATGTTTTGAACAACCAACAATAAAAAAAAAGGTTGTTAGAGACAGAACCTGAGTGAGGCTAATCCTGACACCTAGCATGCCTGCCGGGGGGGCCTTGAGTACAGCTAGGAAAGCAAAGCAAAACCCCTATAATTGCAACCCCACTGAGATAGTAAACCAACAGCAATGCCATGTCCCTGGAATTGCAGAGATCAATGCCATCCTCAAAGACATGAGACACACAGGGCTGGTAATTCCTAATGCATCCTCATTTGATGAGTGCAAAAAGCCAGATGGGATGTGGAAGATGGATGAAGATTATCATAGACTTCATAAGATGGCAGTGTCACTGGCAGGTGAAATCCTAGTTATACAATGTTGAAATAAATCAACATAATCCCTCACTTCCTAGAAAATGTATTTCCCCTATTTTCTCTCAGTTAAACAAAAACTTAGAAACAATTTGCCTTCATACAGTAGGGACTATAGCACATCGTAATACCATGGCCCAGAAGGATCTGGACATCCAGAGGACAGGATGTTGGCCCAGTACTCTGGTGTCACAATACTAAGTGGACCTGTGAGTAGAAAGTAGGAAGCATCCTGCGTGCCTTAGTATATGTGACACATGTGTGCCAGCAGGTGGACATAAACCTCATAGTTGAGTAGCCTGTCATATGAGTGAAGTTTCTAGAAGTTCAATGGTCCAACACATATCAAAATACCATCTTTAAAGTGAGACACAGTTGCACTGTCACCATAAAGGACAAAGCACCAAGCACAGTGGCCTTTTTGGACTATGGAGGCAACCTATGTCACTGCTAGTCATGCTGCTGCAATCTATTTAGTGGGTAAGGTCTCCACATGACATGACCATCTATGAAGAAAATCCCAAAGAACCTCCACAGACCTCCTAGAACTAAAAAGAGATCACAGTAAGGTCACAGGATATAAGATTAACATGCTAAAAACAATCTCATTTTTACACACAGACAATGGACAAGAGGAAACCAAAACCAGTAGCTTGGGAAGCTGAGGCAGGAGGATCATGAGTTCAAAGCCTCAGCAACAGAGCAAGGCACTTAGCAACTCAGTAAGATCCTGTCTCTAAATAAAATATAAAAAAGGGCTGGGGATGTGGCTCAGTGGTTAAGCAACTCTGGGTTCAACCCTGGTACCCAAACAAACAAACAAACAAACAAACACATGTATAGGATCTGTATGATGAAAGTTACAAAATACTGATGAACTATATCAGAGAAGACCTAAATACATGGAGAGACATAAATGTGTTCATTAATTGGAAGACTCACATAGTAAAGATGCCAATTTTCCCCAAATTGATCTATGTTTTTAACATAATTACTATCAAAATTTCAGCAAGGTTTTTTTTGTAGATAAAGACAAGCTAATTCTAAAATTTACATGGAAGGGGAAAACTCTAGATTAGGCAAAACAATTTTGAAATGGAATAAAATGTAAGGAATCACTCTTCCTAGTCTTAAGACTGACTATATAGCTAGAGTAATCAAGAGGGTACAGCACCTGCCCAGATCAATGGAGAACCCAGAATTATATGTGCCCAATTAATTTTTTACAAAGGAGCACAATATTTCAACTGAGGATGGATAGTTCCCCACCCCTAGATGGTGCTGGAGCAATTGAACATTTTAAAAAACTGAACATTGACTAATGCCTCACACTTACAAAACTTAACTCAAAATGGACCACAGACTTACATACAAACATAAAACTCCAAACTTTCAGAAAAAAATATGCAAGAAAACCCTCAGCACCTAGGACAAGGCAAAGAATTATTAGACTCAACACTAAAAGCACAATCCATAAAAGAAAAAAAATAGATCAAGTGGACTGCATCAAAATTTATAAGTTTTGCTCTGCAAAAGGCCCTGTGAGGATAATGAAAAGACATTATGGACTGCAGGAAAATATTTTAAAATCTCATATCTGACAAAGGATTTATATCTAAACAATGTAAAGAACCCTCAAAACTCAATAACAAATAATCCAATTGGAAAGTGAGAAAAAGACATGCAGAAACATTTCACTGAAGAGGACATCAACAAATAAGCATGTGGAAATGAGCTCATGAAAAGATGTTGGACATCACTAGGCATTACAAATTGCAAACTGAGAGCACAACAAGCTATCACTACATACCTATCAAAAAGGACAAAATAGTGACACTACCAAATGTTAGCCAGGATGCAGAGAAATTTGATTGCTTATCCATTGCTGGTGGGACTGTAAAATGGTGTAGCCATTCTAAGAAGAGTCTGGCAGTTCCTTATGAAACTAAACATGCGACTACCATACAACCCAGCAACTGCAGTCTAAGGTGTTTATCTCTGAGAAATAAAAACACATTTATGTTCACACAAAATCCTGTACATGGGCTGGAGATGTGGCTCAAGTGGTAGCGCACTTGCCTGGCATGCGTGAGGCACTGGGTTCAATTCTCAGCACCACGTAAAAATAAAATAAAGATTTTTAAAAAAATCCTGTACATACATGTTCAGAGCAGCTTTACTTAAATAGCAGCTCAAAACTGTAAACTAAAGTTCTCTTCAATAGTCAATGTTTAAACAAAGTAGTAAATTCATACCATGGAATATTACTCAACAATAAAAGGAGAAAACTCCTTTGAATAAATCTCAAAAGAATTATCAGCAAATTGTTTTAGTCAGCTTTATTGCTGCTGTGACTAAAAGGACCCAACCAGAAAAATCTTAGGGGAGGAAAAGTTTATTTGGGGCTCACAGTTTCAGAGGCCTCAGTCCATAGATAGCAGTTCTCCATTCCTTGGATCTCGAGGTGAGGGAGGATATCATGGTGGAAGGGTGAGGAAGAGGGAAGCAGCTCACATGACGATCAGAAAGCAGAAAGACTCCATTCTGAAGATATAATACCCCATAGCCACACCCCAATTCGCACCTCCTCCAGCCATACCCTACCACTTCAGTTACCACCCAGGGAATCAATTCACTGAATGAGTTAAGACTCTCACAAACCAATCAGTTATCTGGAAAATTAAATTTTTATGGAAACAATTAAAAACATCCTATCATATAAGGCATAACTTTTTAGTTTTACCATGAATGTCCAAATAAATTTAGCAAGATATGCTTAGATGAATTAACATATTCTACTATTTATACATTGTTTTGAATTCTCTTACTATTCCAATTTTGGAATTACTACTCTAACCAAAATTTTTATATTTAAAATATAAGAATATAAGAAGCAATTTAACAACATTCTTTTAAGAGCAGAAATTTTGTATGCTTTTGAAATTAATATCAGTTCAAACTAGGCTGCTATAAATTTAAGATATTAAATGTAATTTTTCTTGTAACCATTAAGAAAATATCTTAAAAGTTACATAAAAGAATATAAGCCAGGTAATGTGGCACATGCCTGTTGTAAGGAACAGTAGGAAAGCTCCGCAAACTTAACAAGCCAAAAGAACCATTTACCTGTCTGAGATTTTATTAGAAGAGAAGGGGGTGGAGAGGGAGGGGAGGGGAGGGGAGGGGAGGGAAAGGAATGGAAGAGAGGGAAAAGAGAGAGAGAGGAAGAGAGGGAAGAGAGAGAGAGGAGAGGGGGGAGAGAGAGAGGAGAGGGAGAGTAAGAGAGGGAAGAGTAAGAGAGAGAGGGAGAGTAAGAGAGTAAGAGAGAGAGCACGAACATGGTGTTGATATTTATGGGCTCAACTCGGGATGAGGAGGAGCAGGGCGAGTGGGCTGTTAATTCTTCACTGGCAGAGAGTTCACGCCACTTCAGGGATTGGAGGTGCGCCATTCAAAGTTCGTGCCATTCACAGGGATTGGAAGACGGTTTTCGAGCCATTCAGTGCCTCATGGACCTGAGCTCCTGGAAGAGAAGTGCTCTGGGTGCCATCTTTACCAACACCTGTAGTTCCAAATACTCAGGAGACTGAGGCAGGAGGATTGAAAATTTGAGACCAGCCTGGGCAACTTAGCAAGACCCTATCTCAAAACAAAAAATTTTAAAAAGGGCTCAGGATGTAGCTCAGTGATAGAGTACCCATGGGTTCAATCCCCAGTACTATGAAGAAAAAAATAAAGAAGGAAAGGAAGGAAGGAAGGAAGGAAGGAAGGAAGGAAGGAAGGGAGGGAGGGAGAGAGGGAAGGGGGAGAAGAAAGAAGGAAGGCAGGATGAAGGAGAAAAAAGAAAATGAGATAGAAATTACTATGGTACACTACCAAAAAGTCAAGTAAACACAAAAGGAAAGAATAATACAGAAAGTGGGGGTGTGGGGTGGGTATAAGACAAACATGACAGAAGTTAAGTTCTTTCTTATCAGTAAATAGTATACATGTAAATGGATTAAATTTTCCAACCAAAGGCAGAGATTTGTAGAATGAATAGAAACAAAAATGATCCAATGATATGCTATCTATAAGAGATTCACTTAGTTTCAAAGACACAAATATGTTGAAGGAGAAAGACTATATAAAGATATTCTGTGCAAAGAGTAACCAAAAGAGAGCTGGTAGCTATGCTAACATCAGACAATAGACTTCAAGTCAAAAACTGTTATAAGAGACACAAACACTGTATTTATAAAGGGTCAATTCATCAAGAAGATATAATAATTATAAACATATACACATCATATATGAAGCAAATATTGACAAATATTAGGGAGAGAAAGACAATACTACAAATTAGTTGGAGACTTCAATACCCCAGTTTAAATAATGGATTAAGAATCTAAATAAAAGATCAATAAGGAAATAGAAGAAAGCAGACAACACGATAAACAATCTAGACCTAAAAGACTCACAGGAAATTTTACTCAACAACAGAAAAATACATATTATTTTGAAGTGCATACAAACATTCTCCAAAAAAATAGATCATATGTAGGTCACAAAAAAAATCTCACAAATTTAAGAAGACTGAAATTAAAATATTCTCTTTGAATACAATATAAATAAAACAGAAATCAATAACAAGACTGGAAAATTCACAAATACGTGGAAATTAAGCAACAAATTTTTAAACTACCAATAGGTCAAAAAAGCAATCATAGCAGAAATTAGAAATACTTACACATAAATAAAAATAAAATGACAATATACCAACTATATGGGATGTAGCAAAGGCAGTTCTCAGAGGGAAATATATAAGCAGAAAATGAAAACAATAAAAAAGAAAGACTTTAAATAACCTAACTTTATACCTTAGGAAATTAGAAAAAGATGAGCAAATGAAACCCAAAATTAATAGAAGAAAATAATAAAGATTAAGGGTAAAAAAAATAGAAAAAAAGTAGAATTAAACCAAAAGTTGAGAGAAGATTCAAGAAATTAAAATCAGATTTAAAAAATGGGATACATTACAGCAATAGAAAGTATTATATTATGAGAATATTATATGAACCATCATATGTCAACAAATTGGATATCATGAAATCTAGGACAAATTTCTAGAAAGAGAAAAGCTATGAAAACTGACTCAGGAAGAAATAGAAAATGTTGGCATTTTCAATGTGAATTACTGTATCTGTGATTACATCAGTATATTTTTGTGAGTTGAATCTAGTATTTGTTCCTTCCTATATGTTCAATCTTGTTCACTTCAATGTAGAACTAGGAAAGCTATAATATGTAGTCAGAGGACTACTAGACAAAAACTACATGTTTTAATTCTTCCAGTTCTTCTTTAAAAATAAAGTTGAAAATTAGCATATACGTATTCTATTAAAAAATTAATCAACATGTTCAGTTTTTCAAAGATCTTCATTTAGGCTGGGCACAGTGGCTGGTACATGTAATCCCAGATAGATAGATAGGAGGCTGAGATGGAAGGATCACTTGAACTCAGGGCCAGCCTGAGTAACATAGCAAGATACTTTTTTAAAAATATATGTCTTTATTTAGTAAATATTAGGTTACTTAAAAAGAACTTAGATTTCATGAGTCAGATATTTTAATACAGATGAAGGCAAGATTTTTATTCAAAAATAACTTTCTCTAAGTAAAGGATTAGAGGTTTCATTATGAGCAGTTTTTTAATATTATGAGATTTAAAATAACTAGTAGTTTTTCTTATTGCATGAAATCAATTAAAAGTTGGCTTTAACTCAAAACACTGTAACCCACCAAAACATGAACATATAAGAGTATTTTACAATGCTTTAATACATTGTAAACATTTTCTCAAAGAGTTTTAAACACTCTAGCACACCAAAGATACTTTGAATGTTCTCTAATTACTTCATATTGCACTAGTATTATGTAATCAGACAAAGTCTCTAAAACTGCAAGTAACATAAAGCTACTACTTAAGTGTCTAATTGTGTATTAGACCCTTCATATGTTATCCTTTTCAAACCTTTTAGCTCATTCTCAACTGATATCCTCCTTTTCTACATCATTGGAAAAATGATAGTAGCTACAATCTGGAATTTTCTCACTTGTTTTTACCAAACCTATAAGCCCATTCTTATCTGAATTTTTTCTTCCTCCTTCCCTATTATTCTACCCTCTCTCAGTTTGATGAAGGCTCTCTAGATCAAACTACCCATTTACAGAAAATAGAGAGGACTAGAGAATCTGCTACAGTACTATGCAATCAGCACAATCCATCCTCCAGGAAACAGGACAAATGTAGGCCCCCACAAAAAGCAGTTTCTTCAACAATAAACTTCAAGGGCGGGGGAAGAAGTGGGAAAGGATATTTGTAGATTAAAAGAGATTTACAAGTCAAATCAACAAATCTCAATGTGTGAAATTTATTTGTTCTTGAGTCATACAAAGAAACTCCAAATTTCCAATTTAACTTTTAAAATTTAAACATTGACTAGATATTTGATATTAAAAATAATTTTTATATGTGATTATATTGTTATATGTATTCTAAAAAGCTTATAGAGATTCATATCATTATATTTAGAGATGAAATGATTAAAGTATTTGGGATTTAATTCAGCATACAGGAAGAGAGCAAAGCAGCAGAGGTATAGATGACAGAAAACTGGCCAATAGTACATATTATTGAAACAGAATGATGGGTATATGGGTCCATTATATCATTATTTGCTAGGAGCCACAAGCAAATAATATGATGCATGGCACTTTCGGTTGTAAGATGATGCCAGCTAGCCATTGAGATGATATGATTATGTTAAGATTTACATTCATATGGAAATTGGACTCCTGCTGTTCACCTTGGCCTGCTATGGGACTCATGTTACAGGACTCCTGGAGAGTTCCCATTGGTTGGGGAAGGATAGTAGGAGGGAATTCCGGGGGAGGTCCGGGCCCCCGGTTCCGGTAGACCCGACCGCGTGGGTGGACCGGCTGGCTTGTCGGGCACGTACGCGAATTGGCGGCATTTTCAAAAATAAAGTTTTGTTCCTGCTTGAGTGGCTCGTGATTCTGTGCCCAGCCAGATGGTGGCAATTGGTGGCCTGGACGGGGAACGCCTGAAGCTTAGAGGTGAGTAAAACTACTCGCCCCTGAGGGAAGGCAACAGAATGGGTGACCATTTCAAAAAACAATGTGTTCTTGTTTTGATTTATTTTGTTTTTATTTCAAGCTCCCTAGCCCTAGAATTTTCTCAGGCGAACTGGGAAAAATGGTTGGCTCAAGGTTTGAAGTTATTCGGCCCTGAGAAAGAGAAAATTGATACAACCATTCTCTGCTCCGTTTTTGTTTCATTCTGTTTCAGCTTTGTTTTATCCTATCTTATTGGGTTGCGTTACCTTTATAGTAGATTAGAATCTAGTAAAAAACAAACCAAAAGACTGTTAAGTAAATTGTTAGAGGTCCAGACTATGATAGAAAAAATGTTAGGTCAAGCAAAAGAGAAGGTCTCTCAAGCTAGTCAGAGGAAAATTTAAAGAAAGAAAGCTTAGAGGAAAAACAGCCATCAGGTGGAGAATTACAACAGGAGGCTGCTACTAACTCCGTTCTATCACCAGAGGGCGTAATTCAACCAACAGCTCCATCTACAGCTGAGCGGCCCTCAACTCCCGTAGTTGATGGACGGAATTCTGAGGCAGGACCCCAAAGATTAGCATGCCCTGTACTTGAGCAGGCAGGAGGGAAACAAATTCACCATGCTTTAGATTTCAAAACAGTAAAGCAATTAAAGGAGGCTGTAACAACCTATGGGCCGCAAGCTCCCTTCACGGTAAGCATGGTCGAATCTGTTACCAACTTGGACATGACACCAGCAGATTGGGCTAACATGTGTCAATCTGTGCTAAATGGAGGACAATATTTGTTATGGAAGGTTGCCAATGAGGAATTTTGCATGGAGACAGCTAGGTGAAATGCAGAAGCCGGTTACCCTCAAAGAAATCTAGATATGTTATTAGGAAAGGGACCTTATGAGGGTCAAAGACAGCAAATTGAATATGACCCTGGCGTATATGCACAAATTGCTGTAGATGCAGTTAGGGCATGGAAAACCTCACAGGGGCATGAAGATTTACAAGGTCAATTATCTAAGGTAATACAAGGAACTAATGAACCTTACGCTGAATTTGTAGATAGGCTTATTCAGACAGCCTCTAGAATATTTGGAAATACAGAACAGGCAATGCAATTTATAAAACAACTGGCTTATGACCAAGTAAATCGTTGCTGCAGAGAGGTCATTAGACCATGGAGACATGAAGATTTAAACACATATATTAAATTATGTAGAGACATTAATGAACAAGGGCAAGTCTTAGCAGCAGTACAACAGGCTTTAGATGCCAGGCCAAAAACATGCTATAATTGTAATCAAACAGGACATTTTAAAAGGAGTTGCCCCATAGGAGGAGGGTTTAACAAAGCTAGGTATCAAAGGAGTAGAATACCGGGTATTTGCCCACGATGCCATAGAGGGAGACATTGGGCTAATGAATGCCGTTCTCAAACCACCATAGAGGGTATTCTGTTATCAAAAAACGGACAAGGACCAAGTGTTTACCCACGATATCATGGAGAAAGGTATCAGGCTCCATTGCCAAAAAACGGACTAGAGGGCCCAATGCCCCGGGGCCCAAAACCACAAATATACGGTGTAATGGAGGAACCCAGCAGCACCATCAAGGTAGTGCCCAGGACGCATTATCCATTAAATCCCTCATCAGACAAACTAGAGGGAGCGCAGGGTTGGACATCTGCGCCTCTGCCAGAGCAGTACTAACTCCAGAGATGGGAGTTCAAATCATTCCCACAGGAGTAAAAGGACCTCTTCCCCAGGGAACAGTAGGCATATTATTGGGACGCAGTTCTTCTACACTAAAAGGACTTATGATCAGTCCTGGGGTAATTGATCCCGATTATGAGGGTGAAATAAAAATTATAGCTAGTTTTCCAAGAGGTATATCAGTAATTTCATCAGGAGATAGAATAGCACAGTTATTAATAATACCCAGCCCGCATGATAAATTTTCCAGTTGTAATGTAGAAAGAGGTTCCAAGGGATTAGGCTCCACAGGTGTAGATTGGGCTATGCTGTCTTTAAATTTAGATTCTCGCCCAATGCTAAAATTAAATATTCAAGGACATGACTTTAATGGGCTGCTGGACACAGGTGCTGACCTCAGCATTATATCTCGTCAAGAATGGCCAAAACATTGGCCATTACAACAAGCCACTCAAACGCTTCAAGGCCTAGAGTGGCAACAAATCCCCATAGAAGTGCTATGGTATTAGATTGGAGGGATCCTGAAGGATGTGAAGGAACTATACAGCCCTATTTATTGGACCATCTTCCCGTAAACTTATGGGGACGAGATGTCCTAGATCAATTAGGATTGACATTAACAAATAACATCAATCCTAACGTGCCCACTACTAGGGCTAGACAAGGCTTTAGGAAAGAAAAAAGATTAAGAGAACAAGAACAAGGTATGACAACACCTATTCAAATAGATCAAGAAATAAATAGACATGGATTGGGTTTTCAGAAAGGGCCACTGAGACAATAAAAATTACTTGGAAATCAGAAAGACCAGTGTGGGTTCCTCAGTGGGCCTTGACTAAAGAAAAGATACAAGTAGCCCATGACCTGGTCAAACAACAGTTAGCGGAAGGACATATACAACCTTCCGTATCTCCCCATAATACTCCCATTTTTGCCATTAAAAAGAAATCTGGTAAATGGAGATTATTACAAGATTTAAGAGCCATTAATAATGAGATGGTTATTATGGGACCTGCTCAATCAGGGATTCCCCAACTGTCTGCTTTACCAAAAACCCGGGATGTTTTAGCCATAGATATTAAGGATTGTTTCTTTTCAATTCCAATTCATCCCGAGGATAGTCCACATTTTGCATTTACTATCCCTGCACTGAATCATGAAGGTCCTGATCAGAGATATGAATAAAAAGTACTCCCTCAAGGGATGGCTAACAGCCCAACTATGTGTCAAATTTATGTTAATAAAGCAATCCAGCCACTTAGAAATCAAAATCCTGAACTACAGATATTTCACTATATGGATGATGTGTTATTAGCACATAAAGATAAAAACACATTGCTAGAATGTTGTGCCACACTTACAAACTTATTAAAAAAATATAATCTAGAGATAGCAATAGATAAAGTACAATTAAATCTTCCAATTAATTATTTAGGAGTTCTATTATCCTCAACCATGGTCCATCCACCAAAAATTCAAACACGAGTAGATCAACTCAAATCACTTAATGACTTTCAAAAGTTATTGGGAGACATAAATTGGATAAGGCCTTATCTAGGCATACCAACAGGAGAGTTGGGACCTTTATTTGATATTCTAAAAGGTCCATCAGATCCAAATTCACCCCGCATGTTAATGCCTGAAGCAAGAAAAGCATTTAAAATCATTGAAACATATATGGAAAATATGCATTTGGATAGAATTGATATAAGTTTGCCTTTATTATTTATTGTACTACCAACAAAAAATATTCCTACAGGAGTATTTTGGCAAGAAGGTCCATTATTGTGGATACATTTATCTTATTCTCCTAACACTATTCTTACTAGGTATCCTGAGGCTGTAGGACAATTAATACTCGAAGGAATAAAAGCAGCAAAGGGAGTGTTTGGGATTTCTCCCAATAAAATTATTACTCCATATACTATGGATCAAATTGATGAGTTAGCTAATGAGTTAAATACTTGGGCAATAATCATGTGTAAATCTAGTGTTTCATTTGATAATCACTTACCATCTAATCCTTTGTTGTCTTTTTGGTCTAAGCATCCTGTAGTTTTTCCAAAAATGACAAGAAAAACCCCTATCATAAATGCTCCAAATATATTCACTGATGGGTCAAACAATGGTACAGCAGCAGTAGTTACTCCTGATCAAACTTTTACATTTTTAGTACCCAAACAATCAGCTCAAAAGGTAGAGCTTAATGCAGTATTACAAGCTTTTATGATGTTTAAAGATTCTGTATTTAATTTATTTTCTGATAGTCAGTATGTAGTTAATGCTATAGTATCCCTTGAAGATGCTGGTAGGATTTCACCTTCTTCTACTGTTTTCTCTTTGTTTTCCGCTATACAAAGTCTAATCTGGGACAGAAAAGATCCATTCTTTATAGGACATATCAGGGCACATACAGGATTGCCTGGGGCCCTTAGTATGGGCAATGAACTAGCAGATAAATCTACACATGACACACATATTTTCTCCCCAATAGAAGAAGCTATAAATTTTCATAAAAGGTTCCATGTCAATGCTAATACTTTACAAAAGCGTTTTAAAATAACTAAAGAACAAGCCAGACATATAATAAAACAATGTCAAAATTGTGTGACATTTTTACCACAAGTTAATCTTGGAGTCAATCCTAGAGGACTGATACCTAATCATATTTGGCAGATGGACGTCACATACTTGCCAGAATTTGGAAAATTAAAATATTTGCATGTTACAGTTGATACTTCTTCCGGATTTTTGATGGGCTCCCTTCATGCCGGAGAAAAAACTAAAGATGTTATAGCTCATTGCTTACAAAATTTTGCCACTGTGGGTGTTTCAAAACAGTTAAAAACGGACAATGGTCCTGGTTATACTTCTACCTCTTTTAAACAATTTTGCTCATCATTTGGCATTACTCACATAACAGGAATTCCATACAATCCACGAGGGCAAGGCATAGTTGAAAAAGCTCATCAAACTATTAAAATGTACTTATTAAAACAAAAGGAGGGAATTGGTAAGGAGTATATATCCCCCAAAGATAAACTGAAAATAACCCTTTTTACTCTAAACTTTTTAAATTTGGATTCATCAGGACTTAGTGCTGCGGAAAGACATTTGTATCCAAAAAATGTACATAAGCCTAAGGTACTTTGGAAGGATATTCTAACAGGACAATGGAAAGGTCCGGATCCAGTGATAGTCTGGAGTCGGGGCTCTGTCTGTGTTTTTCCACAGGAGGAACAGCAGCCGATTTGGATTCCAGAGAGATTAACCAAAACAATTTCTACAGAAAAAGAAGATGATTTGACTCAAATCCATAACAGCTGATATCCAGAACTCCAGCTTGGCTATTCTTACATCTGCGACAGGGATCAACCAGGATGCTTTTTTGAATATCTATTTTATTATTGCTTTTTCCCACATCATAAAGTTCCATTTTATTTTTGAGCTCATACAGACATAAATTAATGTTTTTCTGATCAGTTTTATTTTTTGACTATGGAGTTTTTAAACATTGCAATGGAGATTTCACCTAGGTAATCTACAAGGCCTTCACTATTGTCTTATATGTTGTATGTTACGTGTGCACATTTCTGTTTTGTGTTGTATGTCTGTATGTGCATATGTCCATATATCATATATAAGGAGCACTCATAAAAATATGGATCCCCAATTTTTTTTATTATTCACGTGATTTTAATGGTTTAATTTAATTTGGATAAACAGCTGTTGAAGACTGTTTTAATATGTGTACAAATAAGCAGGTTAACAGATCTGTTTGTTTACTTTCACCTTTCCTTTTCATTATATTTAATAATTCTGTTCAGGATAATGTAAATTGTTCTAAAAATTGTTTTCTTAATACCTGTTGAAATGTTACATTTTTTTTTCTCTTTTCTTAACATCATTGTCAATCCCTATTTTCATCCCAGTGCCGGTGAAGACAAAGATGAAACCAAACTACAACTTCTTCAATAATTATCACAACAAACTATATAAACTGATGCATCAATGAATAATAACTCAACAAGTAATGCTCAATCACTGAGTCGATTTATTTTGGGAGGAAATGGACATATTGATAGATTCCTCCACTTTGAACTGCTTACAAAACTTGCCTGGACTATGTATCACTTGTATGCATTGTGCTCTATCTGTTGATGCAGTGAATTATGGTAGTGCTGGCGTATCTTTGCTGATGTGTCACCAGTGATGCAATTTTTCCTAAAGAGCCGTCTATTGACTTGATGTCGTGGCATTTCTGTATCCTCCTCCCTTCTACTAGTGATGGTCTAATTTTGGGGGCCAACTGAGGTGAGGCAAAGAACCTCACCCCCCCACTGGTGCATAGGCCTATCCACAGGTATGGCTATATACTGGACCGGTAGTCAGTGACGGGTATGATTCAGTTGCAGTGGTATCAACCTAAGACAGGAGGCTGACGCCTAGAGGTCAGCTTTTCCCATGACGGGTAAGAACCATATGTTGAATTGGACATACCTAACAGGCACGGTCCCTAGCCACATTGCCTGTTGCTTAATTAAACAGAAGGGGGCAGATGCTAGGAGCCACAAGCAAATAATATGATGCATGGCACTTTCGGTTGTAAGGTGACGCCAGCTAGCCATTGAGATGATATGATTATGTTAAGATTCACATTCATATGGAAATTGGACTCCTGCTGTTCACTTTGGCCTGCTACGGGACTCATGTTACGGGACTCCTGGAGAGTTCCCATTGGTTGGGGAAGGAAAGTAGGAGGGAATTCCGGGGGAGGTCCGGGCCCCCGGTTCCAGTAGACCCGACCGCGTGGGTGGACCGGCTGGCTTGTCGGGCGCGTACGCGGATTGGCAGCATTTTCAAAAATAAAGTTTTGTTCCTGCTTGAGTGGCTCGTGATTCTGTGCCCAGCCAAACGGCGGCAATTATTTACTTTTGCAAATGTTTGACATTTTTAATAGTAAAATCATGTTTAAAATAAACAACAGTAAATAGTGTTTTATGAAATAAAACCTACATATTCCTTTTTATAATACAGCTAGTGGCAATTATTTTTGAACCCCACTACTCCCTCAATCACACATGTCCATTTAATCACCAAATTCTACTGATTTTTTTTTTGTTTTTTTTTTTTTTGTGGTTCTGGGGATAGAACTCAGTGCCTTGTGCATGTGACACAAGCACTCTACCAACTGAGCTATATCCCCAGCCCCTTGATTCTTTTTAATTGCCGCTTCTTTCCATCTACTCCAGCTAAATTTGGCCTATGCACAAAGCATGACTATTTATGACTACTTCTAAAATTAGCCAGTTTTAAAAAAATAAACAAAAATATTTGATCATACTAGTTCTTCACTTAAAAGATTATCATTGATCATAGGAGAAAGGCTAAAATATCTAACATGCATACAAGGCCCTGCAGGGTCTACTCTGACCCTGTGTATATCCCACTCCATTTCAGGATGCTCTCCCAAGATGCATCCCCATACTCCAAGTACTTTTTGAACCTACCACACTCATTCTCAGACCGGAGCTTTCACCTGCACTCATCCCACGGCTTGGAATGCTCCCTTAACCTAACCGGTAAACACACCCTCTACTTTCAACCTTACCTTAAATACCTCTTTTCCCAGAGTAACTTTCCAATTATTCTTGGTTTAGATGAGGTCAAATATCTTACTTTCATAATAACTTGCCACAACTGAAATTTTCAAGTTGTTGAAATTATTTGCTTAATATTTATATTTCCTGCTATAATGTAATCTCAAAGAGAGAAGGAAATAGGTCTTCATTATTATATCTCCAAATTCTAGCAATTTATCCTATTAGAAAATCAATAAATTTTGATTAAACCACAAATGACTAGCTAGATGAAGGAATAAGTATATGAATTTGAATTAATACTGGTCAAATAATGAAACAATTACCTGCACCATAATAATACTATGACCTCAACAGCTGACCTCAACGATGTCAATCATACTTCCTGACAAAACATTTGCAAAGCTTTCATGTGTATGTACACAAATAAGCCAAGAGAGAAAATAAGTCAAAATTACTTCATTACAAATTTCAGGTCCCTCATTGATACTCCAAAAGCACTTGACGACAAAAAAACAGGGATGGGTCTTATATCATTTTTCAAAGGAGGCACATATATGTCCAAATAAAAGTAATTCTGATATGAGTCCCAACTGTGCTATCCAGAAAGAAAACTGAGATTCTCTGAATTACTCCCTGAAAGAGCAATAAAAACCATATACATAAAATTATTTCAAACTAGCTACATATGGAGTGTAGTCACAACTCATAAAATGGGTGAATTTAGCTAATCTATTCAATTAAAATCAATGATTCTTTTTTTTTACAGCAGTGCTGGGGGATTGAACCCAGGGCCTCAGACATATGATAGGCAGTGTTGCACCACTGAGCTACATCCCCAACTTCAATGTTTTAAAAATTAGATCTTCATAGCTTTTTTAATTAATGAGAAAAAAACTACAAACTCCTGAACCAAATTTTTTATTTTAAATTATTAGATTTCTGTGCATATGAAAAATTTTAGAACATGTCATATAAAGATGTTAGTGCATTAAATTATAATAAAAATATTTTAAAACAACTTTGAAATCACTAATATGCTTATTTTCCTGTGAAAGAATACAGTTTGCTTAAACCAACTTTATCGTGGAATATCAAGTAGGTTTAATATTTTTATATTATTGCTTAATAACTTCTTAATAAGATTTTGAGTTTCTACTTGACCTGCACATAATATATTTTTCAATGTACTGAATACTGTATTAGCCCTTTCTCTCATCTCAGCTGGAACATATTTAATATCTAAATATTCCGGTAATTTAGATCTAGAATTATACAGCGTATTAATAACAGTTTCAATGTCAACAATTTGGTTACTGGTTCGTCCTTTTGCCAATGCCTCGGATGTATACATTTTTTCTAATCTATATTCTGCTGCTTCTGCTAGAGCAAGGCTTCGTTTCAGGAGCTCTTTAGAGGCTTTAATATACTCTTTATATTCTGGATTATTGCTGTCACCAGGAGGTGCCTGTTGCATTTGTGCATATATTTCTGAAATTTTTCTCAAAATGATATCATTACGCATATTGTCTGAGTGTTGTTCATATATTGGGAATTTAAATCTGCTTGATGCAGAGTCCTCTGAGAGCTGGGGAACATCTTCTGAATCTGTCCACAGGTACATTTGAGATCTGCTGGTAGAACTGAGAGTTGTAAATGGAGATAGTTTGGAAGTAGATGATGTGGCAGTAGATAATTGTGTAGTACGTGGTGACAACGTTGAGGCCCGGCTGCGTTTTGTAACTGTCACTGTCTCTGGCTCTGGCTCTGGCTCTGGCTCTGGTTCTTCTTTTTCAATATAAGGTTCTTCCGCATGTAAAACAACAGAAACATTGTTTGGTCTGATTGACCAGAATGGTGTACTTTCAGTCATTAGTTTCTTCCCTACTCCCGGTGATGTGAAGTCTCTAGTAGAGAAAGGAGTACTTCCTGCACTAACATCCTTGATTAAAACATTATTCTCAGTTGAAGGTGTAACTGTCTCCTCAGATTCTGACCTCTTTGATCCTATAGAATAAAGATTTTTTGGAGACTTTGATTTTTTCTCAGGGCCTGGTTCCCTAGTGGGAACACTTAGTATTAGGTTCTCTAAAACTTGTACGAAATGATTCAAGTTTTGTTCTTCATCACGAGACACAGTAATGCCTTGAAGAAAAAAAATTAATAATAAAATTTATTATAAATGATACAATGACAGAATCTACTGAACTCAGTTTATCTCCTATGCTGTCACTTAAATTTGAAATAAAGAACCAATAAACAAAGCATCTTACTCTAACTTAAAATTATTTTTATCAGGTTCTTATTAAAATGAATGGGCAAGATTAGTGCAAAAATCACATTAAGAGTATTCTTTATATTTTTTTACATATTTTTTCAATGTCGATTAACCTTTGTTTTATTCATTTATTTATATGAGGTGCTGAGAATCGAACCCAGTACCTCACATATGCTAGGCAAGTGCTGTACCCTGGGCCATAACCCAGCCCAAATTCTTTATATCTTTTTACATTTATTCTTTCATGTAACTTATGATTCAACAGGCAACTTACTAAATAAAAATTTTGGTTATATCCTTCAACCAAGTAGTATGTTCCACTGGGCTCAATATTGACTTACTACAGCCAAATATTAAATTTTTAGGAATTTTTGTGAGCCATATGTAAAATACAGGCATAATTAAAAATTAAATTATATTAAAAACAAAGGTAATAATATTAAAAACTCATCACTTCTTAATTTATTTATTTCATTTTACTATTATATATGCTCTTAGGATTATTTACATCTAGGGTATCAATAAGATGTACATGCAATATAATGATTTCAGTAAGCACCTATCACTTAATATAATAAACCATTAAAAGTCACATTTATTTTTTATGTTTTAAGTTTCAAGTAATTATTGGTGCCCAGGATTGAACCCAGGGGCACTTAACTACTGAGCCACATCATCAGCCCCATTTTTTTTTTTTTTTAAATTTTGAGACTGGTCTAAGTTGCTTAAGGCCTTACTAAGTTTCTGAGGTTGGTCTTGAACTTGCAAGCCTCCTGCCTCAGCCTCCTAAGTTGCTGGGATTACAGGTCAAGTAGTTTCTTTTACCTCCTTTATTTTTAATTGACAAAAATATATAAAAGTCATATTTTACAAAGGAAAACAACTTATTTATATATGCTCATGTTTATAAATATAATGTCCTGAGTGTAGAGTGTTCATAAAGGAAAATACTGAGTAAAATGAATATGTAGTTTTTTTAAAAAAAAAATTTAATTTTTATGTGGTGCTGAGGATCGAACCCAGGGCCTTGCACATGTGAGGTGAGTGTTTTACCACTGAGCCATAACCCCAGCTCCCCCCACCCCAAATATGTAGATTAGTGCAGTGAAATTAAAATCCTTGATTGTTATCTTGGTTCTACCATGTTATAGCAGCATGACTTTAGGCAATTACTTAATTTCTCTGAATATTTATTTAAATATAAAATAAAGATATATGTATTTTATCTCACAAATAAAAATGAGTTAGATTTTTGAAAACACTTCAAAAGCTATAGAGTACTATAGAAGATAATATTATTTTTATAATGGTAACTGCTTATATTCCTTATTTAAAAAAATTAATTTCAAAGTTCCTAGAAAATATAATGTTCCCTAGTAAGATATTCTAAAGTACACTTTGGAGCTTATTTAATAGGAAACATGAAGTTTTCCTGTTAAAGACAGGTACACAGTAAGGATACCTAATATCCCATTACTATTTAACACCATTTGGAGGTACTAGTCAATGCAGTTCGACAAAGGAAAATGTCTGGAGGCATAAGAATTCAGAAGAAACAGGTAAAACTATCTTTATACACAGATGACATAAATCTAACAGTATAAAAATCAATTGAAAAAATTACTACAATAAAGAGAATTCAGTAAAGTAGCAAGTTATAAAAACCAATATACAAATGTTAACCAGTTAGAAGATAAAATGAGAGATAAGTTTCCATTTACATAACAAAGAAACAAAACATCTAATCATTAAATTTTAAAAGACATGCCCAAAACCTAGTGTGGCATTGCAAGAAGCTAAATTCATGAACATCTAAAGATAATAGGAACTGATACCTAGAATCTGAAAGAGTCTTTCCAGAAGTGATTATCCTGGATTATCTGGGTAGACTTTAAATCCAATCAGAAATGTCTTTCTGAGAGACACACAGATTTGAGAGAGAAAAAGATATGGCAATGTGGAGGAATAGGTCGAAATAAAAGTGATGTGGCCACAAGTCAAAGAATGCTGGCAGCCACCAGAAATTGGAAGAGACAAGAATTATATTCCTGGGCTGGGGTTGGGGCTCAGCGGTAGCACACTTACCTAGCAAGTGTGAGGCACTGGGTTCGATTCTCAGCATCATGTATGAATAAATAAAATAAAGGTCTATCAACAACTACAAAAATATTTTTTAAAAAAAGCTCCCTAGAGCTTCCCCAGGGAGGATGACCCTACCTACATACCTTGCTTTGGGTTTAGGCCAGATTACTGGCCTCCAGAATGAGAGAATAAATTTCTGTTGTTTGGAAGCAACAAGTTTGTGGTAATTTATTACATTAGCCATAGCAATATACATAATATAGGAAAATATTAAACTTATGAAATACATGATATAAACATCAACAAATGAAAGATATATCATGCCTTTAGTAAGAAGGCTCAACATCATAAAGATGCTTAGACATCACATAATCTGATAATTTATACATTTTATATGCTTCTAATTTTAAAAACCACTGAATTTTTTTCTAGAGTTACACAAACTAATTATAAAGTTCATTTTGAAGAATAAATAATAACCAGGAAAACAGGCCTTGCCAGATATTAAAATCTGATATTAAAATATTACAAAACTTTTATTATAAAAACAGTATTAGCATTAGCACATGAACAGATTAATAAATGGAACAAAAAAGAAAATACAGAAGTAGACCCAAATGCATATGTAAAAATAACTCAAGGTCAGGGAAGGTTTCAATTTATAAATTATTCCAGTTAGTAAATGAAGAAATCATTTATAACATGATCACTTTGTAGTTATTTTCTATGACTGCCATTATTATAAAGATACACAATCAAAACACTGTGTGCTTCCTGAAAGAACACAATATCATCTATGAGGTATTTTTTCAAAAGAAAAAGGCAAAGTCAAACCTGATTCCAATGGACCTCGAGAGATCTAACCAATATATGAAAAATATACACGACAACAAAAGAAGATATTAAACTCACCATGGGGATATTATCTGCAAAATCTAGACTGTGGGAAACTATAAAGCATTTGATCCAGTTTTTTCAACAACTAAATTGCAAAAGGAAAGGAGGTGGAGGATTATTAACAGGGATATCAATAAATTAAATGCATGATTCTTATACCAATACCATTCCAGTCAAATCAACTGGAAATAAAGAGAAAGATAATAAGAAAAGTTCTGACCAGATATTTGATATTACGGAATCAGTATCTTTTTAGATACAAAATTGCATTATTTCTATGTTTTGTTAAGTGTTATAAGGGGAATTAGCGAAGAGAATAAGGAAGGAAAGAGAAAAAGAATGTGGATGGAGATACTATTGATATAAGATTAATCATGACTTAATAGTTGAAGCTGTTTATAGATGTATAGAGATTTTATACTGTTCCATCTATTTGTGGGTATATTTAAATTTTTTTATACTACAGTGGTTTTTAAAATCTTTTTGGGAAATATTTCAATTATGAAAAACCAAAGCAAATAGCAAATCATAAGCAAATTTAGAATATACAACCAGCAGAGTTTAGTTGCCATTAAGGAGACACTGCCATTATAAGTCTACTAAAAGCTAGATTTCCAAATAATTTAACTTTTCGTTTCTTAGTGTAAATAATATACCCAGGTAGTCATTAAGACAAGTTAGGGTGTCAAAGGACAGGAAATACTAGCTCATTCCTAAAAACAAAAAAACAACAACAACAACAAAAAAAACTGATATACTCATTAGCTCCTTCTACTGTTACTCAGGCAACACCCAAAAGCCTGTTCATGGCTACCTAGCAACAGAGAACCCTTCCTCCTACCTTGGTTTTCTTCCCTTTGTAATGCCTTTGTCTCCGCATTGATCTGTTCTCATACTCATCTCCACATATTTCCCACCTGTTTTTGTCCCCCCTAAAACATCTACATATGTCACATTGACTTTCTCAGTTATACTAATCATAACTGTTCTTGGAAATCAATCTGATATTTATAAAAATTTCTGCAGGCAAAGGTATAAAAGATAGCCTCAAATATCCTTACAGACAGACCTGGTCACAGTGAAAACCTGCTTTTCTCCATACGTCAGGAAATGCTAGGAAGCTAAAGAAAATTCAAATTCTTACAAAAAACAGACTACCCTGATAAAGTTGGGTTATTTTACCTCGAATATTTGTAGTCTACAATGGTATAATACCTTCTCTATTTTTACCAGTTAGGGAGCTAAGCAAATAGCAATGTCCCATAATGTGGCTAAGGTAAGAATCTCTTCCAGCTTCAGACATCAGGATGTCTCTCTCCAATGCCTTCTGTAGCAAGATGGCCAACTGCTAAGCAGACTCAAGGTTTTTGCCAGAATTTTCATTTGTGGGGCTAACCTGAGCTTAAGTTGCCTGCACTTCTCTTCTTCAAATAGTACAAGGAGAATTAGCCACATAACCGAAATAATAGGACAGTAAACAAAACTGTACTAACAATTTAGAAACAAATGTAGCAGGAATTCTGAAGGGGAAATTGGAAGACAGTGATTAAAAAGATCATAATAGCTCTCACTGAGTAATTAGTATGTGCAGGCACTACATTAAGGACTTTGAGTGTGAGGAGTGTTTTGATAAAGAGGAAAAGGAAGGGGGCTGGGGATGTGGCTCAAGCGGTAGCGCGCTCGCCTGGCATGCGTGCGGCCCGGGTTCGATCCTCAGCACCACATACCAACAGAGATGTTGTGTCCGCCGAGAACTAAAAAATAAATATTAAAAATTTCTCTCTTTCTTTCTCTCTCTCTCCCCTCTCTCACTCTCTCTTTAAAAAAAAAAAAAAAGAGGAAAAGGAAGATAAATAATGTGCCTAAGATTATATTCAACAAGTAAGCAGTAAGGATGGGATTTCAATATAAGCTGTCTCACTCCAAAGCAGGTATACATAACATCTGGACAATGTTGTCATAAAGAAATGCCACAAGAATGCTGGCAAAGCAGTAAGATTATGGTAATAAAAATCATCCTTCAGGAATACATCTCTATTTTAAAATACATGTGAATATTAAGATCAATAATTCAAAATTTTGCCCTATTGTCAAAAATGCATTCTTTATATACATCAAGATGTATCTAGAAATATTGAAGATAATACAAATATAATGTTTTCTTACTACAAAATATGAGTGAGAATGGACAGTCAATGACTTAAAAAGAATAAATCCACTTCATACAAAGGTAAAAGGCAAGTTAATTACTTTTGAATTTATTCTGAGGAAACTAAGAACATAAGTTCTTTTTTAGATAAACCCAGTTTTGTAAGTATCATAAATTTAGAAAATTGTTGTCCTTCATATTTCTGTGCTAGATTTCAAACATTTGTACACATTAAAATAACATGCTTGTAAACTAATTAAGGCTAGTAATATTTTCTTTGGTTACACTGGTTACACAGGGGTGAACTATTGTTTCATTAAGCTATACCTTGAGTTTTGTGTGTCTTGCATACTTAAAATGTTATGCTATAATTTTGTTTGCATTACAGTAACTCTGTTTTCCATTATAGTTACATCATTGTAGTTAAAAACAAAGACACCTGTTTTTTAAAGAACTAAAGTTTACAAAAACTTAGTTTTGCCGGCAGCTCAGAAGGCTGACACAGGAGGATTGCAAATTCAAAGCCAGCCTCAGCAAAGGCAAGATGCTAAGTAACTCAGTGAGACTCCTATCTCTAAATAAAATACAAAATAGGGCTGGCTTTATATACTTGATATATACTTTATATCAAAAATGCAAAATAATATAGACCAAAGCATTAAAAATCAAATTCCAATATATCTTGACCAAAATTAAAACAGGTCATCATATAATTCCCTTATATGCTCTTATTAGTTATTTTGTTCATTTTCAAAACACATTGCCTCTTCCAAAAGCCCCTAATGAAACGGTTTAAAAGAACATATTTGGGTTTCTGCGTCCATGAGGATAGAGGTAGTTGTTCCCCTTTGCTTTGGCTGACATAGTTAAAAATGCTGGTTATTGAACATAAAGCAACCATATGAAAGTTGCTAAGAGAAAAACAAACCACTGGGGTCTTCAGGACAACCAAAATGACACATTTTTCTCTAGGTTTTCTGTTTGCCACATATATTCCACACTGGGGCCTAGAGAGTTTAGCAACCAAGAAATAGCAATGTGCACAGATGTTAAAGACTAAAAAGAGAAAGAAGGTGGTTCAAGATAATCCTGCTCTCTCTGTAACTAAATGCCCAGGAAGGGGCAGACTAGCAAGACAGAACATCTTTTAGATCATAACTGCAATGCTCCAGTCAAGTAACAGAGAAAACTGCAGCATTACTCCCATCAGCAAAGGCTAGTAAATGCTGGGGTTCCACCCTCATGGGGCTGTTACAAGATGCTTCAACCCACTGCCCTTATCCCATAAGTACTGCTGCCAAGTAAAAGTTAATACCTTCTCTCTCAATAGAGAAGGCCAAATGAGGAGCTCAGACTTTCATCTTCACCCTATGAAAACAAGGCAAAACCCTTCTTCCCCTGCCAAAGTGGGCAAGAGGCCTATTTAAATCAAACCCAAAGATTTAAATAAGATCTAGAGTCAACACAATATAATAACTAAATATACAGGCTTAAATTTTAAAAAAATCAGTTTTCACACCAAAAACCAAGAAAATCTAATTTTGAATTAAAAAAAAATGCCAATACTGAAGCAACACAGAAGTTAGAATTATCCATCTTGGATTTTAAAGCAACCATCATAAAAATGCCTCAACAAAGGCTGGGCGCAGTGTCATAGCCTGTAATCACAGCAGTTTTAGAAGCTGAGGCAGGAGAATCAGGGGTTCAAAGCCAGCCTCAGCAACTTAGTGAGGCCCTAAGCAACTCAGTAAGACCCTGTCTCTAAATAAAATACAAAAAAGGGTTGGGGATGTGGCTCAGTGGTTAATTGCCCTTGAGTTCAACCCTCTAAACAAAAAGGAAAAAAAAAAGCATCAACAAGTAATACATACATGCTTGAAACAAATGAAAAATAAAAAATCTCAGAAGAAAAAGAAGAAATAAAGAAGAACCACACTGATAATTTAGAATAGAAAAACACAGTAACCATTTCAGTAAAAACCTTAGTGGGTAGGCTCCACAGATGAAAGAGTGAAGTGGAAGACAGAATGGCAATTACCTGATAGAAAGAACAGAGAAAAAGAAGGGTGGGGATGATGAACACAGCCTCAAGAACTTGTGAAAGTATAACAAAAAGAAAAATCTAATATTGGTGTGATTGGAATCTTAGAGGAAAGGAGGAAAAAAGGGTGGGCCTGAAAATATATTCAAAGAAACAATGGCTAAACATTTCCCAAATTTGGCCAATATAGGAACTTCTAGATTCAAGAAGCTGAAAACCAAACACAAAGAAAAAAAAAATCTTAAAAGAAGCAAGAGAGATGGGGAAAATGATTTGACAATTCTTATCAGAAATCCTGAGAATAGGAAGGAAATAATGTATTTTTCAAGTGCTGACCAAAAAAGGCCCAGTAATGCAGAATTCCATATTAAGGGAAAACATCCTTCAAGAATGAAAGGATCATTCACTGTCAGACAAGGAGAAATTAAGAGAAGTCGTTACCAGAAGACATACCCTAAAAGACTAGCTAAATGAAGTTTGCCAAGCAAATGGTAAAATGGTAAAAGAAGAAAGGAAGACTAGAAAGGAAGAAAGAATAACAGAAAGAGGAAAAATATGGGTAAATACTCCCTTTGCCTCTTGAATTTTCCAAATGATGTCTGACAGCTGAAGCAAGGAGTATGTGCCACTCTGATGTGGTTCTGTCAAATGGAATTCTTAAAAAAAAAAAAAAAGATATCCCTTAATATAAAATGGATACTGATAATGTGTTTTAATACAATTTATGTTTTAAAAACTAAGGTTTAAAACCAAATAATATTGTTAATTTAAAAATGGATTGATATAGGAATAAATATCTGGTAAGTTAAAGGTAGGAGCAAAATGTAGCATATAATAGGAGGAAACTTGGTAGTTCAGTAAAGAAGAAAAGATGAATTTTAAAACATTCAAATAAAGACAAAAACGTTAAAGTTCCATGGAATACATCTGGTCTTTGTGCTTTAAGAACTCTTTATTTATTCACTTTGTCCTTGGGCTATAACTTTAACATGGCAACTGGTGATTACACCCAAAATTTAACCAGGAATTCTTGATGCTCATTTGTTAAAGATTCAAATATAAACAGGATTTCTATTACCACAAGAAAGGAAAAACAATGTCTTTATCCATAAAGAACTTAAGTATATAAAACTTAAAATATAAACCCAAGCATAGATGGTACAGATTCTGGCTATGCAGAGTTATGTCCTTAACTCTGGAGAAAAAATTGCTTATATTTTCCATCCAGGTCATATAAATGGACTCACAAAGAATAGAATTCCTTTATTTTACAGCAATTAAAAGCTGCAAGTAAAAACTAATACCTGAAAACTCTCACCATGTAAGAATTCCAGTTAAAACATGAACATCCATCAAATTAAAATAAACTTAAATAACTTAAATATTTCCAATACAAATCAAAGTAGGAATAACTCCTTCATTAGGAGGATGTACTCAATTCATTAGGAGGATGTACTCAAAAAGAATGGTCAAAAGAGCTGGGTTGTAGGCTCAGTGGTAAAGTGTTTACCTAGCGTGTGTGAGGCTACAGTTCAACTTCTAGCCTGCAAGCTCACACACACAAGCACCACACAGAGAATGGTCACAAAAGGAAACATAATATACATTATATATGTTATTCATCCAGCAGTTTCCCTGTAAATTATTTAGTTTTGTGCTGATAGACAAAAAACAAGGAGACAGCCGAACAAGGAATTATGTTCAGATTACTCAAGTGTTCCATTTAAAGAAATGTAACTTCATGGTTTTGCACTTCCTGGTATTTATGTTATATGGGCTTGCCCTATGTGACTTGTCTTGGCCTATAGGACACTACCAAGTCCAGCACCAATGGGCTTGATAAAATGTTTTCATATTGTTGCTTGTAAAGATTCCTCTTGGAAGCCAGCTAATGTGAAACCTAGGCTAGATAGTGAAAGACAAGAAGTCATGGAGAGAAAGACCTTGAAAGACAAAAAGCCATCTTGGGTCTCTCATCCCAATTGAGTGTTCAACTGAATGCAGCTGTATGAGTGACCTCAGCTATACCAAATGAAGCAGAATTGCCCAGCTGAGCCTAGTTAACTCATACAATCATGAAAAATGATAAATGTGGGGGAAGTCTTTCATGTTACCATAGGTAACCAAAATAGTCTTATTAAATTTGTTTTTTAAAAAGGAATTAAAGTTTGGTTTGGGTGAAGAGTTAAAAATCAAAAACTTTATCCTATGTGTAATGTTAAAATATAATAGGAAACAACATAAATTCCTGACCTTAAATTTTATCTCTTTTAGTTCTATTTAACTACAATGACTCAAATAACAATATCATTTCACAAGTCTGTTGTGTCCTAGGTGCTTTGGTCTTTAATATCACATTGTACTATATTTCCTTGGAAGCATGACTAATTCCATTCAGAGCAGGGGAGATACAAAGTGGGACAACCAGTTAATGTCACTAAATAAGAAATCTTTAAAAACATATGGGATCTTATGTACATCCACAATACTGGGTTCCTAATAAGATATATTTCCATGCTTGTATAAATATATCAAAATAGATTCTACTATCATGCATAACTAAAAAAGGAACAAATAAAAATAAATAAAATAAAATATATGGGATCCTACCAAAGGAACAGAGAAAGCAGATTGCAGTGGCTCCACCATGTCAAGACATGAATATTAAGCCTCAGAAAAAAAAATAAATAAAATAACTTGTTTTAAAAAGTCACAAATACATAATGATCCTAAAAAAGAAAAAATTTTTAAACAACTTGTATTATACTGAAAGGGTAAAGTTTCTAAGCTGGAAAGCTTGAATTAAAATGTAAAAGATTAGGTATTATTAAATTCCTCTGTTACACCCAGATTCCTGAGATAGTTAAGACAACGCCCTACTGGCCATTCAACCTAGGGCCCTGTGCAGTTTGTCACAGGGCCCGAACCAATCAGTTTGAATATGTATCCTGCTTAGGAGTGACCAATCACCCCCGCCCGATCTGTTCCCACCAATGAATGTGCCAATCACGTCTCAGTGTTGTTGTTAAATTTTCCCGTGCCTCATGATGATTTGTTCTGATGTATGCAAAGCCCACCGCCCTCTCCAGAAAGTGTACTTAAGCTCTGCTTGACCTCTGCTCTGGGCTCTGGGCTGCTCTCCCTTCTTGAGTGAGCACGGAGCCCCAGCGCGCTGGAATGGATCCCCAATAAATCCCCTTTTGCCAATTGCATGGAGCCAGTCTCTTGTGTGGTCTCTCTCTCCGACGCTCCGCTGGACCCTTACAATACCTCTTTTATTCATAAAGTGAAATTGTTGCTTAATTTTAAATTTTACATACATTATAAGGAGATTAAAGTATGTCCATTTAAGGGCTAAAATGATCAAAAGAACAAAAAGACAGAACATTTTCCCCCATTAAAACATTAATGGATAGGCTAATGAAACTTCCTCCTTCTCCCCTAAGGCCTTTCTGGACATTCACCAATTAGAGGACAAGCTCATTATCTCAAACATTAGGAAGTGTGTCAGTACATTCCATTCACAGGTTTGGGAGACCTTCCTGAGTGCCTTAGCCTTGAGCACTGAAAACCAAGTGAATTTTACCTTTAGAGTGTACTTAAAATAAATGTTTTCTCTCAGTGTATTTAGTGATAGATTTTAACAATTATTGCTAGTTGCCTCCTTAATATTTCCCTTGCCTTGTTTGGCTCATTAGGACAAAGGACAAGGATGCAGGTCAAAGACTCACTTATTGTACTTCCTTTTAATATCAATCTAGAGAAGCAAGTTAAGAGGTTTTGTCACTCTAAACTGACACCTACCATTAACTCTATTTTTGCTGATCTATATGAAGAGATGCCTAGAAAAAACAATTTACTCATGAAAATTAAAAAAATATATCCCCCAAACTACTATTTCACAGGCTTGTATTTAGTGACTTGAAATTTTAAAAAGCAAATTATATAATTTTAGTAATAGTTAATATTAAGTAGTAAAGCAAACTACAGTGAAAACACATTAAAGATGAATGATTTTAAAATTAGAAAATATTTCAAACTAAAACTGAAAAATCAGATATAAGAAATTAATTTAATATATAAAAAATTAAGTATATAGGATATTTACCCAGCACCATCAGGATGTGTGTCTATGTAGGAAAGCATATACCCAAGCCTCATTCATGTCAGGACGAATTTAGATTAAACCAGAACTGAAGTTTTTTTCAACATATATATATTTAATATGCCTATGATTGTTGAATAAGATAAATTCAAAACTGTTCTTGTAGTTTAGGGAAAAAACCATCAGAACTGCAATTTTCATTATAAAAACCTATCTTATCATTGGCATGAGAGAGCATTATTTTATTTGACTTTCTCATCAATAGTTGTTCCAATAGTGGCCATATAAAAGAAGGCTTAATTGATTTAAATCAAACCTAATAACATAAGCCTAGTTTCACTGGTATACTTATTTTTTTAATTAAAAGAGAGAGAGAGAGAGAGAAAGAATAAGAAAGAAGGAGAAAGTAGTCATGTAATATTACCCTACATAACTCTTTTTTTTATAACTTTATTTTATTTATTGATATGTGGTGCTGAGGATCGAATCCAGGGCCTTGCAAATGCGAGGGGAGTGTTCTACAGCTGAGCCATAACCCCAGCCACTACCCTACATAACTCTTAATCTATTTTTGTGGAAAAGAAGTAAATCCCATTTTCCAAGATATCTTCTATGATCTACAATCTGGTTAGTTAGTTATTTGTCTTATACTATTTACATATTCAACACAAAATCATTCTTTTTTCTGAGAAATGTCTTCATTTCCTAACAGCCTTAAAAAATCTTAGCTAAAGGGGTGCAAAGAAAAAGAACAGGCCACAAAATTGTATAGTTAGGCAGGAGATTGCACTGCATAAAGTGAGTATCCAGGACTGCTGAATAGCAGTTCCAGGCTGTACTGTGTGACAGTTAATGTCACTTTTTAGTTAAAAATTTCCATATATTTTAGTCAGCTGTGACCTACTGCTCTACTACTACCAAAATGCAATAATAGTATTAGTAATAAGAATCACCAATCATCCAGAAAAGATAATTATCTTCATTGTGTTTTGCTCATTAATGTCAAAGAAGAAAAAATTTACAAAGATTTTTATTAAAAACAGCTAAAAATCATAAGTGTTACTTGATTTTTGGGGGGGATGGCGATACTGGAGATTGAACTTAGGGGGACTTGACCACTGAGCCACATCCCCAGGCCTATTCTGTATTTTATTTAGGGGCAGGGTCTCACTGAGTTGCTTAGCACCTCCCTTTTGCTGAGGCTGGCTTTGAACTTGCAATCCTCCTGCCACAGTCTCCAGAACGGATTACAGGCTGATGCCATCAGGCATAAGTGCTAGTTTTAAAGGGCTAATTTTAACTACTAAGATACTTCCTCAAGAACTTTTCCCACTACTATTCATGATAATTTAGGTTGTGTTGCATTTTAATTTTTAAATCTAATTTTCAACTACAATCTTTACGTCTGAAATATAGGTCTGCATACTTAACATGCACTATAAGACTTTTTTACACATACCCCGTTGAGTGAATTTTATTTATTAGTTTGGTTAAACCAAACTAACGTTATTAAATACTGCAATGAATTACAGTTAAGACTAGATGAGCAGGCCTCACAGTTATTATCTGGAATATCATTATCAGAGACCATACTTAAACACCTCCAGATGTCCCCAAGATGTTGGTAATGTAGTGAAGTCTCAGCACTGCTGAATTTGACCTTAATGGTTTTCAGCTCTTGGGGAGGAACAAAAGAGCTCCTCGGTAAGATCTAAGTTAGAATTCTGCTTAGCTAAGGCTTCTCACCCCTTGCACGCCATGACGCACTTTGTGGGAATGAGTTAATGAGTATTCTAGACGGTAGCTCCCAATCTGCATGCTAACTTTGGCCATCCTTTGACCACTGGGGTCAGACAACCTTTTCATGTTAAAAGGCGGGGTTGTAATGATTTCCAACTCTGCAAACCACACTGTGTGCGTGTGCTACACGCCTTTCCACTGCAGGAAAGCAGAATAACTGCTGCTGTACATCATTGAAACTTAATATTTATGAGCAGTGAAATCTGAACTTTTTACTTTTTCACATGTCATATTTATGTTTTGAAATGTCAAGGCCATTCTGGGCAGATCAGCCAAAAACAGGCTGGCATCGCAGGGAACGCGTCCTCCTCCCCTGCTGTCTCACCCAGGCGTCTGGAAGAGGCCCAGGGTGGCACAGGGCGAGTCTCCCCGCGGAGGAGGCCACACTCCAAGGGCTCCGCCTGCCCGACAGCGCCTCCCGCACGCTTGCGGTCCCGGGTCCGCCTTGTGGCGGCGCGGACGGGAGCAGGGGACACATCTCGGCGCCGGGCCAGCACCCTGGACATTGGGGCAGGAGGAGTGCCGGACGCGGGAAAAGCAAGAGCCGCACTTCCGGTGGCCGAGACCTGGAGGCTGTCCGAGGACCCTCGGGTCGCCGCCGCCTAGGCCGGTCACTCACTCGGAAACGCCGGCGCTGACGAAGGCCATAGCAAAAGCGCGACTAGAAGGACCACGGGCTTCATGGGCGTCGTCCGCAGCACTCCACCATGCGACGGGAACGTCCTGGGCCACCAGGCCGGGTACCTCGGGGCCGAAAGGGAAGGGTGTCAGCGGCCGACCGTCCCACCTCAGGGCCCGGGGCGCTCCGCAACGGTCGGGTCGTCGCCACCGCAACGTAGCGGCGGCGTGGGGGAGGGGTGGCGCCGAGGTCGGCCCTGCGCGCCCGCCAGTGCGCATGTGCGCGCGGCCTCTGGAAGGGGCGCGGAACGAAGGGTCGTGACGCCGGCCGCACTGCTGCGGGGTCTCACGTGGGGACACAGCCCTGGCCAAAACCCCGGCCCTGCGCAGGAGGAGCTGTCTGGTGTCTGAGACAACCTGGCAATTTAAAAAAAAAAAAATAGCGTGAACTGGCTATAATAGAGGGAAGCACCCCGCGCCCCTCAGCGCAGAGGCAGATGTCCTGCTGTCCCTAGGGCTCCAAATGGAGGAGCACCCCAAGAACTGAAGACAGTAACCATAAAGCATCTTTAAAAAATGAAAACAGCTCAGGCTAATTGCATGGGGGGAGGTAGGCAAGTGCATTAAAGTACTTAAGGGGCTTAGGTAGATTGTCTAGTTGGTTTCCAAAAGATTGTTTCTTTGATAATGGGAGAGTGTGACTACAAAAGGGATCATGAGATAGCTTTGGAGAGTTACAGGCAATGGTGGTGGCCATAAGAATCTATACTTGTGTTAAAATTTTTAGAACTGTACACCAAAAAATACATCTTACTGTACAATTATTTTTTAATTGACATATATTTATATCTTTGCCCTGGGAAGCAGGATGTTGGTATTGAGCTGGGGAAAGTTGTGATTAAATTTGCATTTCAAAAGTCTCACTTTTCCTGCAGCCTCTAGAATGGGTTGAACTGGCACATGCTCATAATTGCAGCAGCTCCGGAGGCTGAGACAGACAGGAGACTTGATAGTTCAAAGCCAGCCTCAGCAAAAGCGAGGAGCTAAGCTACTCAGACCCTGTCTCTAAATAAAATGCAAAATAGGGCTGGGGGGGGGGGTGTGGCTCAGTGGTCGAGTGTCCCTGAGTTCAATTTCTATCCTCCCCCCCACAAAAAAAGAATGGGTTGAAGGGAAGCAAGACTAGAGACAAAGAGCCAAGTTAGGAGGCGGTTCTAGTAATCCAGGTATGGACTGATAAGGGTCTAGACTCCTGGTGGCAAAGGACATGGGACATGTGGACAGATCTGAGACATTAGAACTAACATCAACAAGATTAGGGTGTTGTTTGTGGAAATGAAGAGAGGAGGAGGTGATACCCCCATTCCTCTAGGAATGGGGTGGTACCATTTACTGAGATGGACAACAATTCAGGCACTTACAGGAGTAGAGCAAGATGATGGGGGAGAGGAGTTTGTTTTCATCATTGTTATAGTGAGGTGGGCTTGGGATTTCCTCCCACAGTGGTCTGTCCAGTGAGAGGATGGATGTGGGGCCCTGGAGAGAGCTGAAATGGAAGTGGAGGTTTGGAAGGCATCCAGCATCTAGAAGTGGGGATATCTGCGGAAAGTCTGTAGAACAAGTAGGCTGTAGAGCCTAGGAAAGATTCCTGGGAAACATGGCAGGCTGGAGAGAGCAGGATGGACCTGCAAACACCGAAAGTGGGGCAAGGAAACCAGGAGAACCAAGAACCTTTGTGGAAGAGTAGGAGTTTCAGACTGTCAAATACTTCTGAGAAGCCAACAAAAGAAGGACTTCATTTAGCAATGAGATCGTTTACAGAAGCAGTTTCAGTGGTGTGGCTCAGGCAAAAGCCAGGCCACAGTGAGTTGAGAGATGAGTTAGAGGTGATAAAATGGTGACAGCACAGTATAGACAACTTTTCAAGATTGGTGCATGAGTCTTCAATGCACTTCAGCAGTGCTCAATCCACATACAGCAGCATGCTACAATCAAACAATTGCAACTACTTGGAAAGTAATCTGGAATACGTAACAAAAGAATTAACCTATAAACACTATGATATACTATAAATTCAGGGGGAGAAAACTTTGTGTCCTAAAATAACCATAATCTATGATTATGATCTATGATAATCAAAATATAAATTGAAAGAATGATAAAGTTATGGAATGAATGTTTGTGTCCCCCACCCCATTCACATGTTAAAATCCTAACCTCCAGTGTGATAAGGAGGAATAGGAGCTTTTGAGGTGTTTGGTTATGGGGGTGGAGCCTTGAAGAATGGGATTAGTATTTTTGTAAGGCAGCTCCCTGAACCCTGCCTCCATGTGAGGATCCAGTGAAGACAGTCATTTGTGAACCAAGAAGTGACTCCCACCAGGTACCAAATCTGCCAGTGCCTTGATTTTGGACTTCCCAATTTCTAATTGTGAGAATTAATATTTGTTATTTAAACCATCTAGTCTATGATATTTTGTTACAGCCGCCTATATAGACTAAATGGCGAAACGCTCTTGTGGTGGATCGTATTTTAAGATATTAACTAAGCTCTCACCTTCTTTGGCTGCCTTGTACCATTACCTTTTTTTGTGTATTGAGACACTGGTAATAATCTTCTTTATATACTTGCTACAGGGAAAGATAGCTAGAATCTCAAACGAGGAAGATTTCTGGGAGCAGAAAAGAGGGGTTGAAGTGTGTACATGGAACCGCCCAACACGTATTGGGAGTCACTGAGAAGGCTTCTGTCTCTTTCTTTTCTGGGGAAACTGCCAACTTTTCAAACACACTCTGCATCCAACATGGGGCCAAGTACTTACGCAGGTCTGGCTGACTCAGTTGCTTTCGTAGACAGTCTAGGCAGACTGCTCACCAGGAGAGCTCAGAAATGCTGAGCAAGGTCCTCTCACCTCAGGAAGGCCTACAGTGTAGACCAGAAGGAAGTCAAGTATATGGATAATTACTGACATACAGCAAGTACTCATTAAATATTAGCCTGACCAGGGGCCAACCTAATTCTGATTCTAATGAATAGAATATGACAAAAGCAATGGGATGTCACTTTGGAGATGAAGACACAAAAAAACTATGTCTTCCATCTTGAGCACACCCTGTCACTCTCTGACTTACTGAGGGAAGGCAGGTGCATTTGTTAAGGAGCTGATATCTTCAGCCCACCACTAGGGATGACAATCATGTGAGTGAACTTGAAACAGATCCTCCCCAGGCAAGCCTGGAGATGACCACAACCCAACTGACATCTTGATTACGGCCTCATGAGAGACCCCAAGCCAGAGGCATTGGACTAAGCCACACCCAAATGCCCAACCTACAGAAACTGAGATAATAAATGGTTATTGTTCTGTGGAGGCAAAAGCATTTGCCCAAGCAAGAGCTGCAAACAAGTGCCTCTGTCAGTTTGCTCCTTGAAAGAGGATGCATGTGGAAAAACATCTGCATTTGGCTACACTATTTGATTGAATTTAAAAATCATTCTTCTTCAAGATCCATTCATTTTCATCAACCATTCAAACTGGTAGGTTAGGTGTATCTTTAAATCTCTGATGGTGTTACTTATTATAGCTAGACTCCAAGGGATTGATAGAACTTCTGTTTGGACTGGGGGAAGAGGAGGAGAATAAAGCTCTGTGGGTATAAATTCAGGTTAAAATTTCTTTAATCACTTCACCCCATTAAGCCCTGCTCTAACCCATAAAATAATGTGGTCCTCTGAATCTGTGGGAGTTAGCATAGCTACCCAACTGTCAATCTCAGAGGATTAAGACTTCCCTTTTTTAATCTATAAAGGACCAGTACCCATTCCCAGAAGGAAAAGTCAAGGAGTTAGGAGTCACAAGCACATTCCTATGATTCTACCACTGAATTCTTTCTGGAGGTTTCTGGCTTTTCCTTTCACTTAGAAGATTCTGCATTTGTCAACAGACTGGGCTTTTGGAATTTAGTGAGGAGTAGGAAGTGAAAGGATCAAGTGAGATGTCTGTTTTGTTATGCTTCAATTTGGGGTTATTTTTTGCTTGTTTGTTTAACTGTATAAATCACATGAGAACTTAGCAGCTTTTGTCTTGTGAACTATCAAAAAGGAAACGGTGAATGAAGCAACATGTATATTTTTATGGTGGAATTCTAGTTTAAAAGAATGAATTTTAACTTTGTATACTCTGTGATCTGTACTAACAGAAAAATTTCTAAAATATAGTATTCATTGGGAATAAAAACAGTGCAGGATGGGCTGGGGTTGTGGCTCAGAAGTAGAACGCTTGACTATCATGAGTGAGGCACTGGGTTTGATCCTCAGCACCACATAAAATAAAGGTATTGTGTCCACCTATAACCAAAATAAATAAACAAACATTTAAAAAACAATAATACAGGAAAACATATATTTGTATTTATGTAAAATCATAGTACAGTTATGTCTATACATGAAATCACCAGAAATTATTTGGGAAAGAAACACAGCAAGATGAAAACAATGTTTGTTTCCAGGAAGAGAAATGGGAATGGGGAGAACAGGAAATTCCAAAAGGAGAATTTTACTTTTTACTCTTAAGTATTTTTTTTTGAATATTTGTTTTTTAGTTGTACACGATACCTTTTTTTGTTTATTTATTTTTATGTGGTGCTGAGGATCGAACCCAGGGCCTAGCATGTGCTAGGCGAGTGCTCTACCGCTGAGCCACAACCCCAGCCCCACTCTTAAGTATTTTTATTATCCCTTGAGTTTTTCTAAACAAGATTACACTGTATTTTTTTCATTGCTTATGTAGATAAAAATAAAAACAATAACTTTTTACAAAATCCAGATGCTTGGAGAAAGGAGGCCCATAAGTAGAAACATGAATCTGGTGCCTCATGCTTTTCCTTACTAACTTCACTGAATTTTTTTAAAAAATTTTTTTGTGTGTGTGGGTGCAACTGGGGATTGAACACAATGACATTCTCTATCACTGAGCTATACTCCCAGCCCTTTTTATATTGAGATAGAGTCTCGCTAATTTGCCAAGGCTAACTTTGAACTTGTGATCCTCCTCCTCAGTCTCACAAAAATCTGGGACTACAGGCAGGTACCATATTTCCAAACTGCTATGTCATAGCATTACTTCATTGAATTACTGTATTTTATGCTTTTGCAAGCCACTCATGCCTAGACCAAGATCTTTGAAGAAGGGAGCCAGGAGGTTGTCCCTGTATTGTGTCTTCCCAGCCCAGCTAAAATCTTGCATCCACCAAGTGTTCAATAAACCCATGTTTGAGTTCTATTGGAAATAAAAGCTTTGGAATTTCTGTGTAGGCTTTTGCAGAATCCTAAAAGGAACTAATTACAATGACCTAAATATTGAGACAACTTCTGGTATGTTTCTTAGACTCCAGAAGAAACTCCTCTACTCTATGAGAAGTTTATGTGACTCCTACTGTGTGACTTCATTATTTAATCCCAGGTAAAATTAGTGACATATGGTCTCATCTGGTTTTTTTGTTTGTTTGTTTGTTTGGTTGATTGGTTGGTTGGTTTTGGTTTTGGTTTTGGTGCCCAGAATTGAACCCAGGAGTGCTTAACCACTGAGCCATATCACCAGTCCTATTTTGTATCACTGAGTTGCTTAGGGCCTCACTAAGTTGCCGAGGCTGGCTTTGAACTCTCAATCTTCCTGCCTCAGCCTACTGAGGCTGAGATTGAGGTGTGTGCCACCACACCTGGCCCTTCATCTGTTCTTTTCTATATATACCCTGAAAGTAATTTTGGAAAATCAATTCATGATTATGGAATTTCTGTGAAAGGGAATGCACCAGCGTCCATATCTACCAATAGTGTAGTAAATTACTAATACATGTCAAATATCATGTTTTAAACCCACGTGCTTTGTTTTTTATGCCTACTCTCCCTTAATGATCCCACCCTGGGTTTTCGATAACGGACTTTTAATGCACTTCTAAAACCCACATTTGCTGCCTTTGTTGTTTCCCTTGTCAACCAATAGATTTGAGTAAGTAGGCCATGGTTATCCAGAGACATGTTTGTCTCCATAGAGGAAAAAGCATATTTGAGAAATCCTTCCTCCATCATCACAAGTTACACATTAACCACCTCTGGGACCAACACACAGGGCAGTTCTGATATAGCCGTTACCTACTTAATTAACACCAATGCCTTTTTCACATCTCCGTTCTCAAATATTACTTCCTAATTGCACTTGGTCTACTGCCTAGAAAAATAGTCAGAATCTGATACTTATTAAATGAATGAACCCACCCATCTCTCTATCCAGCCATTTAATCCACTCCACCATTCTCAAAATCTCCACTCTCAGCACCAGAGGCATAGTCAGAGAAGGACTAAAGCCACGTGGGGGCAGCAGAGCCTCACCCACCGCAGGAGGCATTGGCAATCACTTCAGAGCATCTCCAGCTGTGAATCTTAACTGGATTTTGATTTTGCTATGCTGGAACATGTTTTGTTTTTGTGTATTTTGCTTTATTTCCATGCTTTGCATTCTACATGCACCAAATAGCATGTACTAATGTTTAAATGATTTAATAAGAACAGTCATTGTTCTCCAAACTAGATTTTTTTTTTCAGTGCTGCTGTCTAGAGGAAAGCTGCACATCCAGTCTTCCTCTGTTAAAGCCAGTCCCTATGCAGTGCAGCTGCGTAACTGACAGTTCTGGATTGAAATCAGTTTGTGAAATGAGACCTGGGAACACACAGAAGAGTCAGGCTGTTCCTTGGGAGTACCTTCTTTCAAAAGTTCTGCCCCACCTGAGGCAGGTAAAATGCATTTTTTAAAAAATTCACTATTATAGGACTCCAAATTGGATCCCTGATTCTTTTCATTTTAATAAATGGATGTCAAAGAAATCCTGAATGGGGGGTAATTGGAAAGGAGTTACAAGCATGTGAGTTTTTGTGTCTTTTTAGTTCTGTCCAGGTTAACTCTCTCTTTTTGCCTCTATCTTAATGTGCAGCCCCATGAAATCTGAGAGGGAAACTGGTGACTTACAGAGATGTCAAAACAACGATTTATTGTTCTGTGGATCCATCAACCCAGGAGGTCCTGAAATTTTAAAGGAGTCTTCAATACAAATTTAATTAGAATTCACTTAGGTTTTAAGAAATAAAATATGTCCACAATAAATAAAGAGATGTTTAAGGACAGAGATATTTGTGTGTGTGTGTGTGTGTGCGCACGCGCTCTCGTACGCATGCCTCCCAGGGACTTTTCACAGTGCCTGGCAGAATGTGGGATCTGCAGGTATGTACTGAATAATTTGTGACACTTTCTGGCAGGTGCCACCAAATCAAACAGAAGGTAACTTTGAGTAAGGCAGATCTTAATCTCCTTGGATGTCATTTTCCTTACCCCTGAAATAATAACTGTACTTTCATTAAAATTTATGGACTTCATATTTCCTTTTACACTCACAAGTCTGGGAGCATAGGCTAAACACATATCGGCATCCAAATTCCATAGATGAGGAAACTAAGGCTCAAGTTAAATGATTTGGCCAGGTCACCAGGCCACATGCCGACCCGCTAAGTCTATAGGAGCAGGTCCTTTGGCTCTCAACACAGCACATGTTCCCTCGGCCACTCTGGGTTACAAGAGATCATTGGATTAGTCAATCTCCTGGAGCCTTTCTTCTAGATCCAGCAATGGTTTGCAGCCCTTACTGAGCATAAATGCAGAAACTTTAAAAAAGAGCCAGTAATCAAGATTGTGGTATTGGCAGAAAACAGAATAAAAAATCCAGAAATAGAGCTACACAAATATGTCAACTGATTTTTTAATGCAAATGATAGAGAAATGATAGCATTTTCCACAAAGGATGCTGGAGCCATGGGACATGCATAAGTAAAAACATGAACACCACCCAAATATCACACCTTACACAAAAATTAATTCCAAACAAATCCCAGATGTTAATGACTTAAACTTCAAGGAAAAAACAGGAGAAAATCTTCAGGTCTTAGGATTAGGCCAAAAGTTCTTAGACTTGACACTAAAATCATGACCCATAAAAGAACAAAAATGACAAATTTGATCTCATCAAAATTTAAAGACTGTGCTTTTTGGAAGATCCTGTTAAGAGGATAAAATACACTATAGACTCAGAGAAAAATATCTGCAAATCACAACTCTGACAAAGGACTAGTTTTAGAATACATAAAGAATTCCTTGGAGGGGCAGGGGTTGTTGCTCAGTGGTAGAGCGCTCTCCTACCACGTGCAAGGCATTGGGTTCAATCCTCAGCACACAAATAAAATAAAGGTATTGTGCCCAACTATAACTAAAAAAAAAAAAAAAAAAAGGAATTCCCAGAGCTGGACTTGTGGCTCAGTGGTAGATTGCTCACCTAGCACACATGGGGCGCTGAGTTTGGTCATCAGCACCACATAAAAATAAAATAAAGATATTGTGTCCAACTAAAACTAAAAACTTAAAATATTATAAAAAAAATAATTCCCAAAACTTGACAATTAAAAAGTCATTTAGAAAATGGGCAACAGACACAACCAGACACTTCAGTCTATACCGATGACAATCAGTACACATGGAAAGATGTTTGACATTATTGGCCATTAAGAAAAGGCAAATTAAAGCTATCATGACATATCACTATACCCATCTCAAAAAGACTAAAATAAAAATAGTGACAACAAATGCTGCTGTGGATGCAGAGACACCGGATCACTCAATTTAAACATGCCACTTAAATATGACTCAATAAGTGTACTCTTGGACATTTCACCATGAAGATTGAAACTTTAGATCTACAAGAAGCCTGTACATGAATTGTAATGACAGCTTTATTTATTATAACCAAACATCTCAGCTGTTCATCAGTGGGCAAATGGTTGAACTCTCCAAACTCTCCATGACACCGCAGACCAAGGGATACTACTCAATAATTTTTTTATAACTTTTATTTATTTATTTATTTATGGTTCTGGGGATTGAATCCAGGGCCTTGTGAATTCGAGGCAAGCACTCTACCAACTGAGCTTTAGCTCAGCCCAGCAATTAAAAGAAAAATAATGAACCATTGATAACATGTGGCAACTTGGATGAATGAATTTCTAGGTAATTTTGCTAAGTAAAAAAATTCAATCCCCAAAGGTTACATGTTGTATGATTCTATTTACATAACATTCTTGCAATGACATAATATAGAAATAAAGAAAGAGAGGCACTGAAAGAAGCATTAAGTTCTACTATTCCTCTCAGATGTCACTCTGAAGGTACAGCTCCTAGAAAACAGCCATCTCTTTAGGTTGACCTGTCATGGATGTTTCCTACAGATGGAATGATCCAGAAAGAGTTTACCCAAAGTCCCAGCATCAGCGTGGACAACAAGAGGAGACAGAAGTCAGGAATCTCCACTGCTTGCTACCTGCCAGCTCTGCCAATAAAGATGACATGACTTTGGGAAAATCACTTCACTTCCAAGGGACTTGATTTCCTTACCTATGAGATAAATAAATTCAGCTAAGAAAACCCTTAAGATCCTTAATTCTTCATCATTTCAGATTTCTACAAGTGAGTTTGACTTTGATACCTGCTGATAGATGCTAATTTGTGATGGTATATCTGGTCACTCTTACCAACCAGACTATTAATTTTTTTAATATTTATTTTTTAGTTTTCAGCGGACACATCTTTGTTTGTATGTGGTGCTGAGGATCGAACCCGGGCTGCACGCATGCCAGGCGAGCGTGCTACCGCTTGAGCCACATCCCCAGCCCCCAGACTATTAAATTAACCAGAACAGCAATGTTTCAAAGAACTGTAGAGAAATGAGAGTCTACTATATGTGGAATAGCTAATCAGACAGTTGAAGCACAATTTCAATAATACACAAACTCTTTTACCAGCCTTTTGAAAATAGGCACTAATTGAGAAAGACAAGAAATGTTTATTGAGCTTGGGGTTGTAGCTCAGTGGTAGAGCTCTTGCCTAGCATGCATGAGACCCTGGATTTGATCCTCATCACTGAAAAACATATTTATTGATTCTTTCTACATGCCTGGTACTTTCATAAACTATCTCATATAATCTTCAAAACAGCCTCTTAAATTAAGTATCAACCCCTCTTCATGGTAACCCAGTGAGGGTAAGCCACTTTGTCTCTGAATAGGTTTGCTTGGGCTGCCTTTTATAACAAAGGACACAGACGGGTGGCTTAAACAGCAAAGATGTATTTCCTCACAATTCTGGAGGCTAAGATCAAGGTGTTGGCAGGTTGGTTCCTTCTAAGGCCTCTCTCCTTGACCTGTAGGTAGCCTTGTGTCTGCAATATGGTCTTCCCTGTGTGTGTGTCTCTGCTGTCATCTCTTCTTATAAGGAAATTGACCATATTGGATAGGAGGATCCATCCACATGATGTCATTTTATCTTAATTACCTCTTTCAAGGCCTTCTCTATAAACATGGTCCCATTCCAAGGTGTTGGGAGTTAGGACTCCAACATATAAATTGTGGGGAGACACAGTTCAGACCGTTACACAGCCCCAGTGGGTTCTGGGAACTTAGCACAGACTCCCTCCACGAGACCCAACTCCACAAAAGGCCATTGAGGGATAGATGACAAGGCCTGGAAGAGCAGATAGGACCCAAAGAAATGGAAGGCAAGGCAGGGTACTCTCACCAAGGGGAGGCAGGAATGGGTTGCAGAAGGAGGAACAAGCCTGGGAGTCTGGGCGCAGGGCGCTGTGAGAAGGTGAAGCCATTACGGGTGGAGAGGTAGAGTCCTTTCTGATCACAGAGGCCCTTCCATTCAAGATGACTAGGATGGAATAAGGTGGCTGGAACCACAGCTCTGTGACAGTCTAGGTGGCAGAGAGATGGAAATGGGGGAAAATCTGGTGGTTTCTGTGAGGCAAGGCAGGGACACTTTAGGAACAGAGACAACACAGAAGCCTTCTCTACCAACCCAGGTGCCATGCACAGGTTGGGGTAGGTCTGGGCAGTGGGGACCTAAAAGGGAAAAGCAAAGGCAGAGTGAAGGGAGGACCAGCAGGAATTGGGGATGTGTGTGTCCCTTGCATGCAGACACGTGTGGCAGGCTCTAAGTAGTACGCGCCAATTCAGTGCTTAAGGCATTTGAATACATATGTGTGAAATTGGAGAGCTTTTTTCACCCTAGATTCCAAATCATATCCTGAACCCTAAAAACCCTCCAAAAGATAAGCAGGTCAAAAATAAATGTCAACCTAAATGTGTATTGACAGATGAATGGATAAAGAAGATGTAGAACAATAGTCCTCCCTTATCCAATGGGGATATGTTCTAAGACCCCTTATGGCTGCCTCATAGAGAATAAACCCTTTGTATATGCTATATTTTTTCCTATACATATATACCTATGATGAAGCTTAATTTATAAATTAGACATAGTAAGAGATTAACAGCCATATTTAATAAACAATGATTATAGCAATATACTATAATAAAAGATATGATAATGTTGCTTTTTACTTTCAAAATACCTAAATGTACTGTATTCAGTCTTCTTGTGATGACATGAGATGATACTCCAAGGAAGCTCTTGTGGCTTCTCTTCAGCACATCTGAATTGCCAGCATCGCTACTCTTGCACTTTGGGGGTCATTATTGAGTAAAATAAGGGCTACCATGATACTGGAAGAGTCAACTTGATAATTCAGATGATTTCTAAGTGACTAACAGGCATGTAGCATATACAATAAAATGGCAAAAAGATGATTCGTCTCCTGCGTGGGAAGGAGCATGACAGTGTGAGATTTTATCACACTATTCAGAATGGTGTATAGTTTAAAACATGAATTTTTACTTCTGAAATTTTATTTTTAATATTTTTGGATTGTGAATGACCACAGGTAATAGAAACTGCTGAAAGCAAAAGTGTAGATAAAGGGGGACTACCTACAAAATTGTATAGAGCTGGGAATATAGCTCAGCACTTGCCTAGCATACACCAGGCTCTGAGTTTGATCCCACACACACTTAAAGACATTGTATACATACAATGGAATATTATGTATATTATGTATACTATACATACAATGGAATATTATTCAGCCTTAAAAAAGAAATCCTGTTGCATGCTACAACATGAATGAATCTTGAAGTCATCATGTTAAATGAACCAAGTCTGTTATAAAGAGACAAATGCTACCTGACTCCACTTATGTGATGTATTTAGTGCAGTCAAACTCTTAGAAAGGAGAAATATGTGATGTATTTAGTGCAGTCAAACTCAGGAGCTGAGAGAAGTGGGTAAGGGAATCTATTGTTTAATGGGTATCAAACTCCAGTTTGCAAACAAACAAACAAAAGTCCTGGAGCTCTGTTATAAAACAGTGTACACATAGTTAATACTACTGCACTGTGCACTTAAAATTGGTTAAGTTGATATATTTAAAATTATGTGATTTTCACCACAAAAAAATGAATAAATAAATACATTTTAGAAGACTTCATCTTTTTGAAGACTTTTAAAATTTGATATAGGACATCTATAGTACATAAAGCCAACACTAGACCCACTATTTACATTCTTTAGATATTGCATATTGTCTAGAAATTTTATTGTCATTGCTCCACTTAAGTTGGAGTGACTTAAGATGCAGTAACGACCTTCACAGGTGGAGGAGTTTTACTCAGATGATGAAGAGACACACCTTTGCATACTCTTTACAGGTGATCTCTACCTACTGCTATCAGTTACTCAGGTGTCATGAAGCAGTGTTACCTCCCTTTCAACACACACATTTATGGGTTTAAAATCTTTCCCTTTAGACTAGGAAATTAGTGATAGAATCAAAATGAATCCACATTCAGTAAAAAAAAAAAAGTTAACAGATATTAATTTTATTATTCAAGCATGACCAATCAAAGTAGCTCTATCATTCTAACTTTAATTAATAAAAATCCCAATCTAGCTCTCAGTGGGCCCCCCACGAAAAAAACACTTTTGAGTTTATTCTCTTCTTTTTTTTAAGAGAGAGAGAGAATTTTAATATTTATTTTTTAGTTTTTGGCAGACACAACACCTTTGTTTGTATGTGGTGCTGAGGATCGAACCCAGGCCGCACGCACGCCAGGCGAGTGCCCTACCGCTTGAGCCACATCCCCAGCCCAAGTTTATTCTCTTCTGAAAGGGTTGAATATTTTGGCTTGAACTATTTGGCATTTTTGTTCATTTGTTTAATAATTTGTAATAAGATTTAACAGATGACCACGCATTCAAAAAATGAACTAGATGAAACCTCTGTGATCTACACTCTTCTCAATCCAAAAGGCTGTGAACACCTGGCCACGTGCTCAAGTGTAAAGTGATAGAAAGGGCATGAGGCTCAGCGAGACCTGACATGCACTCTTGACGGGGGAAGCAGGTGAGCATCCTTTTACACATTTAAAAGTCAGAATTGAAATCCTGTCATTTGTAGCAAAATGGATGGAAATAGAAGACATGATGTTAAATGAAGTAAATCAGACACAGAAAAGCAGATATCACGTATGTAGATGTTATGAAGTTGATCTGAATGTATAATAGTGATTGCTAGAGACTGGGAGGAGTAGGGGCAGGAAGGTAGAGGGAGGTTTGGTAATAGGTACCAAAACACCGTCAGATCAAGGTAGTAAGTTCTACAGTGCAGTGGGGGCACCACCGTTCACCATGTCCTATTACATATTTTTGAATAACTAAAAGAGAAGCTCAGAGGCTCTAAACACAAGTAATGATAAGATGGAAATGCTAATTACCTTGAGTTGGTTCAGTATGCATTGGATACATGTATCCAGTTATCACATTATCACACTTTATCCCATAAACATGTACAATTAGAATAATAATACAAATAAATAAATAAAACTTGGTTGTGTTTACACACATGGAATTCGATGACAGCAGCCAATCTGAAATCCAGCCTTGCTGTGCTCTCCCTGAGCTCCAGGGCTCCTCTGCAATTTTTTGCCCACCCCCACCCCCTGCCGCGCCATTCCTGCACAGGACTTCTCACTGCTCCTCCCCTCTTGCCGCACCCCTCTTTCCTCAATCTCATGAACCCCACTTCAATGAGAATCTATCAACTTCAATTTGCTTCTTCAGAGATTATTATTCCTATAAACATTTGAGCTGGTATTCGTCTTCTTCTTAATATTCTGATTTCTTTTACCTATTGAACTTTTCAAAGGCATGCGCTGTTTATGTAGAACTGGTCATGTTTGGGTGACGTTATTTCAAAAGGTAGATGTGCTAATGTGGTTTTCAACTAGTCATTCAGCCAGAATGCAAAATGCATTATTATTAATAAAAATGAAATGCTAGTTTACAAAATATGAAATGGTAATATCATTGACTAAAGTGAAAATGAATTATTCCTCCGTTGTTCAGTGACAAATGGAGGAAAAGGTCGGTTTCCCTATTCCTGAAAAAAGGAAACAACAAAAATGAAAACAAAAATCAATGTGAACATAATTAAGCTTTTGGAACTTTTGCTCCTGGCCAAGATGGAGTAATGATCAGATTTATCTTCATGCTTGAAACAAACTCCTTCCCCTTCAAAAAGCAAGCAAAATATATGAAACAGAGGTTTTCGAGACACTGAAAATGAGGCAAGAAGGAACAATGATCCCTGAGCGATGGGAACAAATCATGTCAACTCTATAATAGCCCAGTTCTCACTTTTTAAGAGAGTTTCTGGAGTATATTACAGAAAGGGGGACTCCAGTGGGAACCTGGAGGGCTCCCTGAGTTGAGGAGTGGAAGTTGGTAGCCCAAGGAGGGTAGAATTTGCAGGACAGTTAGCCAGGGCGAGTAGCTGCCCTGACACAGACAGAGCTGCAGATCTGCAAAGGATCTACCCTCAGTAGTCGGCCAAGAATGGCCTAGTCCACCTTTGTAAAGAAGCCCCTGGAGGCCAGGCAAAGAGCCATCTGAGAGCCTCCAGGAGACCCTGGGGTGCCTCCCTTGATCTTGACTCTGGTAAAAATTACATGGCTGCTCATTTGGTGATAATCATTGAACTTGTTATTTCTGTCATATGATTTTCTGTACATTTCAAAATAAAGTAGGGCTGGAGATGTAGCTCAGCATTTGCCTAGCACACATGAGGCTCTGGGTTTGATTCCCAGCATGCAAACCCCGCCACCTCCCTCCCAACCACACACACACTTAAACAAATTGTATTAATCTACATCTAGACATGCAGTGTGCCAAGTACCCCTTCCATGCAGCGCCCTTACTGGGTTGCTTGGTTTATACAGATTTCCTGTTTTAGAAAGCTGGTCCATTTTCAGTCATTCCATCTTTTGCACATGTGCAATGTCAAGGTCTTTATCTACATTATTAATAATTGTGAAATCCTGAAACATGTCCTAACCATTTGTAGAAACTCTACTCTTCCCAACTTCTAATAATTGTCATTCCATCTTCTCTGCCATTTTAAAGCATGTTGAATTCCTTCCTTGTCTGAAAGTAGTAAGAAAATCGAAACCATCAGAAAAAAATGAGCCATTCTGGATATTGTATTTCCACCTTTAAAAAGTTGGAACCAAATTAGTTTCTTAAAGAAACATGAAGATCTTGTCCACAGAGCCAACCTTCTCCACAGACCTTTCAGCCCAACAACCTTCACACCCCATCATGAAGCACGTGTTTATGATAGGCTTCCATATGATCACATACAGGGTCATTCATCTCTAATTTAACACATAATCTTTTATGTGACTCAAAACTTTTATTCTATCACTAAGGCATCATATAGAGATTTGTTTGTTTGTTGTAGCAAGACATTCTCAATAAAGTAGCAAGATGCTGACATACATTCTAGCCCAGCTCTTTTCTCTGCTTACCTATCATTGCATCTGTGCAACAAAATACACTCTACCCCAAACCTAATCTCCAAACCACATAGACAATGTGATCCATCATTATTTTATGTAGTTAAGAGTTAGTTCCATCTGTGGTGATAAAGTTGGGGGGAAAAAAAGAATCTTATATCCATACCACCATAATGCTTAAATCACACATTTGGGGCTGAGGTTGTGGTTCAATGGTAGAGTGCTTGCCTAGCATGGGTGAGGCACTGAGTTCAATTCTCATCACCACATATAAGTAAATGAATAAAATAAAGGTCCATAAGCATCTAAAAAATTAAAAAAAAATAAAACACACATTTGCTAAAAGAATTGCCTTCTTAGCATCATGTGTGCATTGGATTGCATGGAAAAATACTTTGTTTTTATTTTACCATAAATTAATCTTCCATATACTTAGCCAGTTTCTAAATACATTTATCCAAAGTGTTATTAGAAAGTAGACTTTAAGTTATCATCTTTGCTCAAATTTCTCCCAACATTTCCAGGCATACATAATTTTTAAATGACCTTTATTTATATGCGGTGCTGAGGATTGAATCCAATGCATCATACATGCTAGGCAAGTGCTCTACCACTGAGCCATAATCCCAGCCCCCAAGCAAACATTTTTGATGAAGTTTTTTTGCTTATGTTTCTGCAATCTTATTTCTCTGTCTTGGTCACGCAAAGTGCTACTTTTTTAAGAAGCCTGCAAAGTACTACTTACTGTTCATATATGAATTATTGAACATCTGCTTCTGTTGACTCTTTGATTCAATGTTATTTCTTTCAAATAATTTTATGAATATATTTCTTTATGAGTTGCATGTAAATGTTACCTATATTTTGATGACTGAATTGCTTCATTAGTCAGTAAACTTCCACAAATAACACTTAGAAATTTTAGTACATCTCCATTAATGAGAGATGCACATTGAATTCAATATATGAGGGGTGATACCTTTGAGTCCATCTAGTAGAAACTCTTTGGGTCATCATTTCCCCAAAATTATTTTCATCAACATTATTTGGTTTACTACAAGTGCTACATTCAGCAAAAGCCCATCTTTTCTAGATTTTTTTGAAGTCCAAAGAAGCTCCTTTTAGTAAATCATGGTTATAATTAACACAAATTTTACTTCCTTCAATTGACTAGTAATGTTAAATAATAAATAATACACTTGATTGAAATTTAAACTGATTATTTTAAAATGCCTTCATCTTTCATCATAACTTGAGAATAATCTGTATTTGTTTGGAAAGAAAAGAAATACTTAGAGTCAGTAGAGTCCCATGACTTTTAAAAATACATTTTTAAAACGTGGTTTTTTTTTGTTTAATAAATCATAAATATCTTGAAGCTTAAATTGTCACACCTGAGGGATGGCTATCCAATGTAATATCAAAAATTCCAACTTAATGGTTTTATAAAACATGATGAGTTGATTCAAAAACTCAACTGGAAAAACAAATGTACAGGAGTGCCCAGGAGAATTGTTTAAAGAGCAATGGGAAAGAGCTTTCTGGAGGGCAAAAGGCACTTTAAAGATATCAAAATTAAAACCATGAGGGATTTTAAGAGCAGTCCAATTCATAGACAGAAAGTAAGATGTGGTTGCCAGTGGCCGTGGCGGGGATTGGGGTGTGAGTTACTGTTTAATGGGTATAGAGTTTGTTTTTTGTTGTTTTTTTAAATTTTTTTTAGATGTTGATGGACCTTTATTTTATTCATTTACTTATATGTGGTGCTCAGAATTGAACCCAGTGCCTCACACCTGCTAGGCAAGTGCTCTACAACTGAGCCACAACCTCAGCCCTGGAATTTGTTTTGCAAGATGAAAAGGTCCTGGAGATGAATGGTGGTGATGGTTGCACAACGATGTGAATGTCCTTAGTGGTGCTGAGCTAGACACTTAAAAATGGTTACAAAGATAAATGTCATATTATCTATCTGACCTCCTAAATTTTTTTATATTTAAATTTTAAAAACTTTTGTCAATGACAATAACACAATCAACATGGTATAATCACAGAATTACAGTGACGGCCATCAGGTCAGGTATATTGTAGCCCTCATGTTGGGCTGCCACAGGCTCCACTCCCATCTGCCACAGACACTTCAAACACCACTCGACGTACTGGATCTAAGAGGCCAGGTGGCGGCTGTGTCTCCTGTAGACTGGTAAAACTTGACAAGTGTATGTTTCTCTAGGCTTTGCTCAAAGCTGGCAAGCTTTTGCCTCTCCAAAGGTGTTCTATCAAATACTGGTCCCTGTCAAGATTGTACAGGGTACAAATCAAGACACCTGTCTTTCATTTTGGAGCAAGCATCCAATAAATCTCAGATGACTAAACCCTGGAAACTTTATGATTAGGTGGCTCCCTTACTTTTCTTGGACTGTACCTCCCACCCACAGCATACATGCGTTTTACCAAGTCAGCCAGGGCAATCTGCTCCCTCCTGCTCACCAGGCCATCTTAACATGATGGCATCAGTGTAGAAGACTGGGGCTGTGTTGGAAAGATGATTGAGATTCCTATATCAAATGAAAGCACAGAACAAAAGAGCTGTTGGAAGTCTGGGACGAGATGCCAAGTGCATTCTGCAGTCCCTGTCACGTGAAAGCCAACTGCTGCTGGTGCCACAGCTTATGGGGATGGAAGAAAAGCACTTGCCAAATTGATAGTGACATAACATGGGTTATGAAAGAGACAACATCTGAAAAAGCAGATGCAATTAAAGTCATTGTCATTTCATTCTCCAAGTTCTAAACTGTGCATGGGCCATATTGTCAAGTGAATTGCAGATGGGATAGAAATCATCCCTCCTGTGTCTCAAGTTTTTGTTGGTGGCACTAAGTGCTTGTTCTACCAGGAATGCAGTGTTACTCTCTCATTTGATTAAAAAAAAAAATGGGACGATTTTTGAGTTCTTCCAACCATAATAGTTCTCACTTCATGGATTAGGGATCCAGTGGGAAGATCCCGCCAGATTCTAAGTACCTTGATTTCCACTCTGTGCTTAAGAGTGGAGTGAGTTCAAAACCATCATAGGGGTTCAAAATAGCATTCACCAGGGGCTCTTTCCTTTTAATTTTTTATTGGTTCATTATAAATATACATAGGTTGGGGTTCATTTGGACATAATTATACAAGCATGGAATACAATTTGCTCCAACTCAGTCCCCAGTACTTCCTCTTTGCCTCCCCTTCTCCCTACCTCTATTCTATTTTCTCTACTGATCTTTCTTCTATTTATTTATGATTTTTAAATCAATGCAATATGTACATACATAAAGGTGAAATTCACTGTGGTATGTCCATATATGTACATAGGAAAGTTTGATCGGATTCATTCCACCATTCCTTCCTTGTCGTGTCCCTCCTCCCTCCCTCCTTCCCCCTTAACCCCTGTCCTCTATTCCACTGATCTCTCTTCTATTTTTGTGGGGATTTCCCCATCTGTTTTTTTTCTTTTTTTCTTTCTTTTGGTCCAGCTTTCGTATATGAGAGAAAACATTCAACCCTTGACTTTCTGGGTCTGGCTTATTTCACTTAGCATGATGTTCTCCAGTTCCACCCATTTACCAGCAAATCCAAGGGTTCTTTCACTTCCATGATTTTAGTAAAATAGAAGTTAACTAGGAGGCTCTGCTCCTCTCTACGTATCTGTGAAATAAAGTCTGTGGGATAATTCCTAAAAGTGGGCTTGCTGGGTCAAGGGAAAGCATGGAGATTTCCATCTCCCAAACGACATATTGACTTACCAATCGGCTTGGTAAAATAGAGATTTCATTTTAATCTTCTTTTAATTTTTAATGATGCAAAGTGCTCCCATCCCCACCCCAAACATCTTTGAATGTCTTTAGAGTCCTGCCTTTGTGAGATAGATTCAAAACAAACAATTTATTCCATTGCCTGCCAGAAGCCCCACCCTCTCTGATGCGCCACAGTGCATTTTGAGCTCCCAGTATTTCTCTTTTCTTCACATGTAGTTATTTAGTCAATGACCCCAGGATCCCCTTCATTCTGAATCCGTGAACTGACTCAGATCTTGGAATCCACAATGGGTCCATGACTCTCCAGAGGGGTGGCTCAAGACAGGACTCCATTTGCCAAGCTCAAAGTGGATTTTACTGTTGTCACTGATGTACAAAACAAGCAGAGCCCTAACGAGATGCCCATTTTATGTCTGATCAAGTGGGGATAGTTAAATGTACCATACCATGGAAAACTAGTTAAAAATAATGAGGTGTGTCTAAGTGTTCCCTAAATATACAAGGTGAAAAAACAAAGTTGAAGAAATGCTCAGAAAGTTAACATTTACAAATAACATATGGTGACCAAAATTTTTGTAGTCAAATATGTACATTTTTACATGCAAATACATAGACAGCATTCTAGAAGAATCTATACCAAACTGGCAATAGTAGTTATACCTAGGGATTGATGTGGAATTGGAGGGGAACTGGGAGTGGTGAGGGAAAGTTTGGTCTCATTTTTTACCATTCATACTTGAAGTTTTTACCAAAGTGTTTTCAGGCATGGTTCATGTCATGTTGAGAAATAATAATACTTCATAATCTAGAAGTCTGTTGGAAAGGTGGCTGATAGTAAGAATGCACCTCCCTTCTCACCCCTCATCCTGAGAAGGCTTCTTTTTTAAAAAAATTGTTCTTATTAGTTATACATGATAGTAGAATGTACTTTGACATATTATACATATATGGAGTATAACTTCTCATTCTTCTGGTAGTACATGATGTAGAATTACATTGGTCATGTAATCATATATGCACATAGGATATTAATGTCCAATTCATTCTATTAACTTTCCAGTTCCCATTCCTTCTCCATCCCTTCATTCCCCTTTGTCTAATCCAAAGTACTTCTATTGCTTCTTAACTACTTCCCCCTTATTGTGAGTTACCATCCACATATCAAAGAAAACATTTTTAGGGATTGGTTTATTTTGCTTAGCATGATATTCTACAGTTCTATCCATTTACCAGTAAATGCCATGGTTTCATTCTTATTTATGGTTGAGAAATAAGTACTATTCCATTGTGTATAGGTGCCACATTTTCTTTATCCATTCATCTGTTAAAGGGTACCTAGGTTGGTTCTGAATTGAGCTGCTATAAACATTGATGTGGCTGCATCACTGTAGTGTGCTGATTTTTAAGTGCTTGGCTATCTCACCAAGGAGTGAGATAACTGGGTCAAATGGTGGTTCAATTCCTAGTTTTTTGAGGAATCTCCTTATGCTTTCCAGAGTGGTCGCACCAATTTGCAGTCCCACCAGCAATGTATGAGTGTGCCTTTTCCCCCACATCCTCACCAAAACTTATTGTTACTTGCACTCTTAATCATTGCCATTCTGACTGGAATGAGATGGAATCTCATTGTAGTTTTTTTTAAATATATTTATTTTTTAGTTATAAGTGGACACAATATCTTTATTTTATTTTTATGTGGTGCTGAGGATGTATAAGTGGACACAATATCTTTATTTTATTTTTATGTGGTGCTGAGGATTGAACCCAGTGCCTCATACCTGCTAGGTGAGCACTCTACCTCAAAGCCACAACCCCAGCCCCCTCAGTGTAGTTTTGATTTGCATTTCTCTAATTGCTAGAGATGTTGAATATTTTTTATATATTTATTGACTAATCGTATTTCTTCTTCTGTGATGTGTCTGTTCAGTTTCTTAGCCCATTTATTAATTGGTTTATTTGTTTTTTTGGTGTTAAGTTTGAGTTCTTTGTATATCCTGGAGATTAGTGCTCTGAGGTGCATGTGGCACAGAGTTTCTCCCATTCTGTAGGCTCTCTCTTTACACTCTTGATTGTTTCCTTTGCTATGAAGAAGCTTTTTAGTTTGATTCCGTCCCACTTATTGATTCTTGATTTTACTTCTTGTGCTTTAGGAATCTTGTTAAGGAAGTCAGTTCCTAAGCCCACATGATATAGATTTGGGCCTACATTTTCCTCTATTAGGCGCAGGGTCTCTGTTCTAATGTCTAGGTCTTTGATCCACTGTGAGTTGGTGTATGTGCATGGTGAGAGATAGGGGTTTAATTTCATTTTGTTGCATATGGAGTTCCAGTTTTCCCAGCATCATTTGTTGAAGAGGCTATCTTTTTTCCAATGTATGTTTTTGTTTAGTATGAGATAACTGTATTGATTTGAGTATGTCTCTGTGTCTTCTATTCTGACATTGGTCTATGTGTCTGTTTTAGTGCCAATACCATGCTGTTTTTGTTACTATGGCTCTGTAGTTTAATTTAAGATCTGGTATTGTGAGGTCTCCTGCTTCACTTTTCTTGCTAAGGATTGCTTTGGCTATTTGGGTCTCTTATTTTTCTAAATGAATTTCATGACTGCTTTTCCTATTTCTATATGCCACAACTATTTAAGGCAACAGCCTCATCTCTGGATCTCACTGACAATATTGACAACTAATTACACAGTCTAATTTAATGTCAACATTTTTCCATCTTTTGGTCTCCTTTTCATGGTGGAAAGTTCTCATATTTTTGTATATTACAAAGAGTCTAGCAACATGCTCACAAAAACTCATTAAATAAACAAGCCCTATGTAATTCTTTCCTTCAGGTAACAAGCCCTATGTAATTCTTTCCTTCAGGTGAAAGGGCCTTTTTCTATCACTAACCCACACCAAGACTGTCACAATCCAATTAATTATTCCAAATTCTGTTCAAATTTCATGTCCTCTTGGAATTTCCTTTAGACACATTTCTTTAATTACAATTCATTATTCTCCTTCTTTCTTCTCAAAATACTTTAAAACACACATTTTGTTTTTTTTTTTGTACCAGGGATTGAACCCAGGGGTGCTGAACCACTGAGCCACACCCCCAGCCCTTTTTTGTTTTCTATTTTGAGACTAAGTTGCTTAGGGCCTCGCTAAGTTTCTGAGGCTGGCCTCAAACTTGCAAGCCTCCTGCCTGAGCTTCCTGAGCTGCTGGGATACAGGTATATGCCACCATACCCAGCACACACACACATTCTTGAACCACATCATCATTTACTGTATATGAATTTGTTACCTGTCAGCCTTCACCTCTAGACCACATTCCTGGAGGGCAGGGAGCCAGGCATGTTACCCATCCTTCATTATAATGCAATTCTTTATCCCCGCCAAAGCCTTGCGTTGGCAGGTACTCAACAGGCATGTTGAATTCAACTGAAATTAAAAGGATAGGAGAGGTTGTTATATAGAAATTTTTCTGCACAAGTCTGCTTTTATATAATCCCACATAGAGCGATCAATGGTAATTCAGTCACCGAGACAACCTCCCCTATAATACTTACTCTTCTCTCAAAAACAAACCTCTCCTCCCAAAGGGGCTGTGATCCCGTCACTTAAGCCCAGCCACACTCCCTTTCTCTACTAAACACTCCAATATCTCTGTCCATAATTTTGCAGGGAAACTTGCTCACAGCGAGTTTGCTGGGAGAGAAGACAATCAGCTTCACGTAGCATTTCTTTGATTTCTAGTGCTCCGTCTTGCCTCCCTCCCCGGCCCTCTTCACCCACACACTTTCTGCTATCCTTAGAGTCAACATGTTCCTACTTCAATATTTTCTTATGTTACCTCAATGGAATGATTAGGTGTCTTTAGTCACCAGGGGATATACTTGACCATGTGGTAAGGAAGGCCAGAGCCATATCAAGGAAGGCCTGCCTCCAACTTCATGTGCACTTTTCCCAACAAGGGCAAAGATACTTGGGGCAATAAGTTGGGCGTTTCAGTAAAGCAGCCTGGCCTCATGACCCACAACTCACTGTTTAGATCTCACTTCAAAAGTCAATTCCTCAGCCAGGCATGATGGCACAGGCCAGTCATCCCAGCCCCTCTGGAGGGTAAAGCAGGAGGATCACAATTTTGAGAACAGCCTGGGAAACTTAGCAAGACCCTGTCTCAAAATAAAATTAAGAAGGGCTGGAGATGTCATTCAGTTGTGCAGAGCATCCCTGAGTTCAGTCCCCAGTCCTGGGGGGTGGAGGGTGTAAATTTTTCAAGGAAGCCTTTGCTGACTTCAGATGAGCTTTGGTGGTCCTGTTCTTAGCTCCAATGACTATTTTAAATTGTGTACTTATTTTACTGATATCTGTAATCTACATAAGCACAGGGGACTAGTCTTTTGTGGATTACCATCTACTATCATAGTGCTTAACTTCTAGAAGAACCTCAATAAATAATTGTGAAGTGAATCAAAGAAAACCATTAATCAGTAATTCTAAATGAAATCCACTAGTACAGTTTCTTAGTCCTGAATGCAAATTAAAATCACCTGTGAAGCTTCTTTCTTCCGTTTCTTAAACACACACACACACACACATGCACACACACACACACACACATACACACACACACACACACACACACACACACACACATATATATACACATACACGCACACGCACACTACTAATGCCCACTGACTATATAGATCTGGACTCCCAGGATGTTTCTTGAGCAATCTGGGTTAAACTGATGGCCTGTGTTAATTTCCACGACAGGGAAGGCCATGGACCAGCAGAGGGAGCCCAGACAACATTTGAGGATCCAGAAAAGGACTTTCCAGCTAAGGACTTTCCCTGACAAGTTCACCTCTTTAGTGACAGTGTTAGATTGGGGTCTGTTTTTCATGTTTTGCTTCTGAAGGACACACACACACACACACACACACATCAGTGCTTTGAAAAACAACTACAGACTTCGCTCCCGGCAGAGAAGCTGAATGGGTAATCAGCAGTGGATTGTAAGTACCTGAGGCAAAGAAAGCTCAGTACACCCCACCTTTTTTTTTTTTTTTGAATATTGTCTATACAGGGAGAGTTAGTGGATTGGAATTGTTGGCTGGGCTGTGGTTTCGGGGCCGAAAATCCACTCCGCGGGAGCCGCCATTTGCTTTCTGCAGGCTGTCTTGATGGCCCTGTCTACACGGTCCAGCTGCTGCATCTAGAGACTGGAACTGGGCTGCGTGCCGAGCCCTGTCCTCCGAAGGCTGGACCACGGCCTCAAGTGCCTTGGTCGCCTGTTCCCTGCTGCACCTTGGGGCAGAGCCTGCTCTGGGGTCGTTCAGCATCCCCCTGTGAGGGGACCCGTGCTCCGGAGGAGGGGGCTGGAGAGCCACGGCGGCAGCCGCTTGGGCCCCGGGAGCTAGGCACCGGGCCGAGGAGCAGCGGAGGCCGCGGTGGCGCTGCTAAGGTCGCAGACAAGAGCGGCGCCCAAGAGCGCGGCCCAGAGGTGGAGGTGACGGCAGCAGGGTTTCAGTTCTAGAAAACTGGACTGGAAACAGAAGCAGCAGTTTGTATAACCCCAAGATCTTGCTTATGCCAGGAAACTGTAAGGGTAACATGAAAATCATTGAGGAGGTCTAACATGGCGGCAGGCGCAGAGAGATCAAGTCTCTGACCTCTTCAACTGCGCGGGCATAGGGAGCTGTAAATTATCTAAAGCCTGTTTGCTCAGGATCACTAGGCAATGCTGAGCTGACGTGGAGCTAGGGCGTACACTTTGGGCCCCTCAGAAAACACACACTGAGCACGAATCTGCTGCATTCAAGCCCCGGTTCGCCTGCTTCTCGTGACTCAGCACTAACGATCCCGCTGAAATAACTAGTTGGCCCACCTGATCTCACAGAGGTAAAAGCCAACTGAGCACCATAGCCAGACCCAGGGAATCAGGAGTGACGCGGGACTAGCGGCGCAGAACTCCCAGCTATCGCTCCCACCAGGGCTGACAACAGAGGTCCCTAGCACCAGCTACCAGGGGAGTTGCTACCTGAGGGCAAACAAATTCACTGGGGGTCCTCAGCCCCAAGCCCTACAAACTTAGGGTCCGAGGGAGGCAAACAGAAAGGGTGTGCCCAGGCATCCATGAAAACAGGGCTCCCAGGAGCAGCAGACCCGGCGTGTAGCCAGTAATGTGGTAAGCGTCACAGGTGAGTGGGGCCTGGATTGAGGAACCACAAGAGAAGGACCTAGGCACTCAGGACTGGAGACCCGCACAGTCTGGGAAGAAGAGCTGAGGCACAGTGATTGGTTCCCACCTATCAAGAGGAGAAGCCTGGCACAGTGGGCATAGCTCCACCTACTGGAAGAGAAGTTAATCGAGCTCTATGACTGCATTTATTATTATTATTATTTTTTTTAATAATTATTATTAGTATTTTTTTAATTTTATTCTCACTTTTTGTAGTTGATGTTGTTGTTGTTCTTTTTTTTTTTTTAAAGAGAGAGTGAGAGAGGAGAGAGAGAGAGAGAGAGAGAGAGAGAGAGAGAGAGAGAATTTTTTTAATATTTATTTTTTAGTTCTCGGCGGACACAACATCTTTGTTGGTATGTGGTGCTGAGGATCGAACCCCGGCCGCACGCATGCCAGGCGAGCGCGCTACCGCTTGAGCTACACCTCCAGCCCTGTTGTTGTTCTTTAACTTTCTTATTAATGGTTTCAATTTTTTTAATTCTTTTTATTCTATTATTATTACTATTATTTTTTAAACTTCAATTTCCATTTTTTATTATCATTATAATTTTTTTTTGTTTTAAATTTTTATTTTTTCGTTTTTTCTTTCTTTCTTTTCACTTTTTTTCTTTTGTCTTTTCATTTATTTTCAATTTTCTTATTCCCCCTCTCTTGAATTCCACCTGCCTACACTCACTCTCTTTAGTGACTTCTTCCCTTCCCTTCTAATACCTCTCCTCCCAAGCATCAAATAAATTTATAAGAGTAAACAGTAACTCAGCAGTCAAACAGAACAAGAAGTATCATGAGCATAAAAAAGCAAGGAAGAAAAGGAGTACAAACAATGAAAGACAGCCTAAATATTCAGGAGGACCTGGAGTCATCAGAAAAATGGCCATATAAAGAACTCAAGGAACACCTTAGACAGATGGAAAGGAACCTTAAAGATCACATTGAAAATGAATTACATAAACAGATAAAAGAAGAAGTTAAGCATCTTTATCAGGAGATAGAGATTATAAAAAAATCAAACAATAATTCTAGAAATGAAGGAAACGATAAACCAAATTAAAAACTCAATCGAGAGTATCACTAACAGAGTGGAGCAAGTAGAAGCCAGAACATCAGATAATGAAGACAAAATATATCATCTTGAAAAGAGTCTAGCCAACTCAGATAGGCTGGTAAAAAATCACGAGAAAAACATCCAAGAGATTTGGGATAACTTAAAAAAACCAAACTTACGAGTCATCGGGATAGAGGAAGGCACAGAGATTCATGCCAAGGGAATGAGTAACTTGCTGAATGAAATAATTACAGAAAACTTTCCAGAAATAAAAAAGGAAACAGATATACAAATTTTAGATGCATACAGGACACCGAGCACACAAAATCACAGTAGACCAACGCCAAGACACATTGTTATAAAGATATCCAATATACAGAACAAAGAGAAAATATTAAAAGCTACAAGAGAAAAGAGGCAGATTACATTTAGGGGTAAACCAATAAGGTTAACAATGGATTTTTCATCACAGACGCTGAAAGTGAGAAGATCCTGGAACAATGTATTTCAAACACTGAAAGACAATGGATGCCAACCAAGAATTCTGTATCCAGCAAAATTAAGCTTCAGATACGACAACGAAATAAAAATCTTTCATGATAAACAAAAGCTAAAAGAATTTGTAGCCAGAAAACCAGCATTGCAAAGTGTCTTGAGCAAAACTCTACAAGAGGAAGAAATGAAAAACAATAACCAAAACCATCAGCGGGAAGTGCCTCGGTAAAGACAGAGGACGGGGGGAAAGCTAATCATGGAGAAACAAACTAAATTAGAAAAAAAAGAGATAAATAAACAAACATGGCAGGAAGTACAAACCATATATCAATAGTAACTCTAAACGTTAATGGCTTAAACTCTCCAATAAAGCGACATAGGCTGGTAACATGGATTAAAAAAACAAATCCAACAATATGCTGCCTCCAGGAGACACATCTGATTGGAAAAGACATACACAGGCTCAAGGTAAAAGGTTGGGAAAAAATATACCACGCACACGGTCCTCGTAAGCAAGCAGGGGTGGCCATTCTCATATCGAATAAAATCGACTTCAAGACTAAGTTAATCAAAAGGGATAAGGAAGGACATTATATACTGTTAAAAGGAACCATTCACCAACAAGACATAACAATTATCAATATTTATGCACCAAATAATGGCGCTGAGACGTTCATAAAACAAACTCTCCTCAAGTTCAAGAATCAAATAGACCACAACACAATAATTATGGGTGACTTCAACACACCTCTCTCACCATTGGACAGATCCTCCAAACAAAAGTTGAATAAAGAAACTATTGACCTCAATATCACAATCAATAACCTAGACTTAACTGACATATATAGAATATATCAACCATCATCAAGTGGATATACTTTTTTCTCAGCAGCACATGGAACCTTCCCAAAAATAGATCATATATTATGCCATAGGGCAACCCTCAGTAAATATAAAGGGGTTGAGATAATACCATGCACTTTATCAGATGATAATGGAATGAAACTGGAAATCAATGATAAAAGAAGGAAGGAAAAATCCTACATCACATGGACAATGAACAATACGTTACTGAATGATCAATGGGTTACAGAAGACATAAAGGAGGAAATCAAAAAATTCTTAGAGATAAATGAAAATACAGACACAACATATCGGAATCTATGGGACACAATGAAAGCAGTTTTAAGAGGAAAATTCATCACCTGGAGGTCATTCCTCAAAAAAAGGAAAAAACCAACAAATAAATGAGCTCACACTTCATCTCAAAGCCCTAGAAAAGGAAGAGCAAAACAACAGCAAATGTAGCAGAAGGCAAGAATTAATTAAAATCAGAGCAGAAATCAATGAAATTGAAACAAAAGAAACTATTGAAAAAATTAACAAAACAAAAAGTTGGTTCTTTGAAAAAATAAATAAGATCAACAGACCCCTAGCCATACTAATGAAGAGAAGAAGAGAGAGAACTCAAATTACTAACATACGGGATGAAAAAGGCAATATTACAACAGACGCTTCAGAAATACAGAAAACAATAAGAAATTATTTTGAAAACCTATATTCCAATAAAATAGAAGATAGTGAAGACATCGATAAATTCCTTAAGTCATATGATTTGCCCAGACTGAGTCAGGAGGAAACTCACAACTTAAACAGACCAATATCAATAGATGAAGCAATCAAATAGAAGCAATCAAATAGAAGAAGCAATCAAAAGACTTCCAACCAAGAAAAGCCCAGGACCGGATGGGTATACAGCGGAGTTCTACAAAACCTTTAAAGAAGAATTAATACCAATACTTTTCAAGTTATTTCAGGAAATAGAAAAAGAGGGAGCTCTGCCAAATTCGTTCTATGAGGCCAACATCACCCTGATTCCGAAACCAGACAAAGACACCTCAAAGAAAGAAAACTACAGACCAATATCTCTAATGAACCTAGATGCAAAAATCCTCGATAAAATTCTGGCGAATCGGATACAAAGGCACATCAAAAAAATTGTGCACCATGATCAAGTAGGATTCATCCCTGGGATGCAAGGATGGTTCAATATACGGAAATCAATAAATGTTATTCACCACATCAATAGACTTAAAGATAAGAACCATATGATCATCTCAATAGACGCAGAAAAAGCATTTGACAAAGTACAGCATCCCTTTATGTTCAAAACATTAGAAAAACTAGGGATAACAGGAACTTACCTCGACATTGTAAAAGCTATCTATGCTAAGCCTCAGGCTAGCATCACTCTGAATGGAGAAAAATTGAAGGCATTCCCTCTAAAATCTGAAACAAGACAGGGATGCCCCCTATCACCACTTCTATTCAATATAGTTCTTGAAACACTGGCCAGAGCAATTAGACAGACGAAAGAAATTAAAGGCATAAAAATAGGAAAAGAAGAACTTAAATTATCACTATTTGCGGATGACATGATTCTATACCTAGAAGACCTAAAAGGGTCTACAAAAAAACTACTAGAACTAATAAATGAATCAGCAAAGTGGCAGGATATAAAATCAACACACATAAATCAAAGGCATTTCTGTATATCAGCGACAAAACTTCTGAAACGGAAATGAGGAAAAACACTCCATTCACAATATCCTCAAAAAAAAATAAAATACTTGGGAATCAACCTAACAAAAGAGGTGAAAGACTTATACAATGAAAACTACAGAACCCTAAAGAGAGAAATAGAAGAGGATCTTAGAAGATGGAAAAATATACCTTGTTCATGGATAGGCAGAACTAACATCATCAAAATGGCGATATTACCAAAAGTTCTCTATAGGTTTAATGCAATGCCAATCAAAATCCCAATGGCATTTCTTGTAGAAATAGATAAAGCAATCGTGAAATTCGTATGGAAAAATAAAAGACCCAGAATAGCAAAAACAATTCTAAGCAGGAAGTGTGAATCAGGTGGTATAGCAATACCAGATTTCCAACTATATTACAGAGCAATAGTAATAAAAACAGCATGGTACTGGTACCAGAACAGGCGGGTGGACCAATGGCACAGAATAGAGGACACAGAGACTAATCCAAAAAGCTACAACTATCTTATATTTGATAAAGGAGCTAAAAACATGCAATGGAGAAAGGATAGCATCTTCAACAAATGGTGTTGGGAAAACTGGAAATCCATGTGCAACAAAATGAAACTGAATCCCCTCCTCTCACCATGCACAAAAGTCAACTCAAAGTGGATCAAGGAGCTAGATATCAAATCAGAGACTCTCCGTCTGATAGAAGAAAAAGTTGGCTCCGATCTACAGATTGTGGGGTCAGGCTCAAAATTCCTTAATAGGACACCCATAGCACAAGAGTTAATAACAAGAATCAACAAATGGGACTTTCTTAAACTGAAAAGTTTTTTCTCAGCAAGAGAAACAATAAGAGAGGTAAATAGGGAGCCTACATCCTGGGAACAAATTTTTACTCCTCACACTTCAGATAGAGCCCTAATATCCAGAGTATACAAAGAACTCAAAAAATTAGACAATAAGAAAACAAATAACCCAATGGGCCAAGGACATGAACAAACACTTCATAGAGGAGGACATACAATCAATCAACAAGTACATGAAAAAATGCTCACCATCTCTAGCAGTCAAGGAAATGCAAATCAAAACCACCCTAAGATACCACCTCACCCCAGTAAGATTGGCAGCCATGATGAAGTCAAACAACAATGAGTGCTGGCGAGGATGTGGGGAAAAGGGTACACTTGTACATTGCTGGTGGGGCTGCAAATGGGTGCGGCCAATTTGGAAAGCAGTATGGAGATTCTTGGGAAAGCTGGGAATGGAACCACCATTTGACCCTGCTATTGCCCTTCTTGGACTATTTCCTGAAGACCTTAAAAGAGCACACTACAGGGATACTGCCACATCGATGTTCATAGCAGCACAATTCACAATTGCTAGACTGTGGAATCAACCCAGATGCCCTTCAATAGATGAATGGATAAAAAAAAATGTGGCATTTATACACCATGGAGTATTACGCAGCATTAAAAAATGACAAAATCACGGAATTTGCAGGGAAATGGATGGCACTAGAGCAGATTATGCTTAGTGAAGCTAGCCAATCCCTAAAAAACAAATACCAAATGTCTTCTTTGATATAATGAGAGCAACTAAGAACAGAACAGGGAGGAAGAGCAGGAAGAAAAGATTAACATTAAACAGAGACATGAGGTGGGAAGGAAAGGGAGAAAAAAAGGGAAATCACATGGAAATGGAGGGAGACCCTCATTGTTATACAAAATTACATTTAAGAGGTTATGAGGGGAATGGGAAAACAAACATGGAGGGAAATGAATTACAGTAGATGGGGTAGAGAGAGAAGATGGGAGGGAAGGGGAGGGGGGATAGTAGAGGATAGGAAAGGTAGCAGAATACAACAGTCACTAATATGGCAGTATGTAAAAATGTGATGTGTAACCGATGTGATTCTGCAATCTGCATTTGGGGTAAAAATGGGAGTTCATAACCCACTTGATTCTAATGTATGAAATATGATTTGTCAAGAGCTTTGTAATGTTGTGAACAACCAATAAAAAAAAAGAAAAACAACTACATTGAAGAACACGATGGCTTTAATAGTGAATCAAAAATAATAAAGTAGCATACATCTTCCAACTGAGATTGGCATCAGGATGTCTAGGAAAAGCTTTTCTGCTTGCTGTGTTCTGTTACAGCTTACCCTCTGCAGCTAGGCTGAGGACGGGTCTTGGAATGAAATTGCTTCATAATTTTAAAGACTGGAAATGAGTTGCGGAGGCAGGAAGGGTGTCCCTTGTGGGTTGCTGCCCCCACTGGAATAGGGCAACGGGAGTTTGTAATCTTCAACTGCAAGTCAGTGACTGGACTCTGTGGCTGCAGTGTCCAGTTTTAACATATGGACAGTGAGAGCTTCTTGACGAGGAGGAAAGGGGCAGCCTCAGATCTCTTAGGGAGATTTCAGGAGACATCAGCCATCTCCTCTTGGCTGCCCCACAATGTCCAGCCTTCAGTCTTAGCCGCTCAGTCTCAAAGTTTAAAGCAAGCTGCCACTCAGTTTGTCACTAGAAGTGACAACTCTACTCCCAAAGGTATGTGTCCCAACACTAGTGATCACTTTGCTGGCTGAAGTATGGTGCCAGCAAACCCAGCTTTTACCTGTAGGACCTTCTGTGCACTAGGCCCTGTGCTGAGCACATCCACATGCTAACTCATTGAGGGAGGGATGGGGGGGGGCAGACCCTTATTCTCACCCATCATAAGAGTCACAGGTGACACTCCTATAACAAAGACAAGCTAAAGAGAAAAACATAATAAATTTATCTAACTAAATTTTTACTGGAGCCTTCAGAAATACTCTAAGACCCAGAGAAAGCTGTTTCAAAGGAGCATGAACAGCTGTGTGGAAATGTGATCAGATAGGAGCATGATCTAATGGTAATATCCCGAGTGAGGAAACCCAGCAAGGCCTGCCTGTTCAGATTCTTCCTGGCCTCTCTGTGCAGCATTCCTTCCTTCCGGGTATGGGGCAGGGCTCCTCTGGAATGAGGTCTTCAAGGGACAAGGAAGAGTGTGAGCTTTCTAGGTTTTGTGGCTTGATGTCGAGGGAAGGGCTCTAGTTTCTATGGCTTGCCTTGGGGAGGAGGAATTATGGTTCTGTTTCACTTCCAGGCAGAAAGAAGAATGGGAGAGAGGAGGACAGGAGAAGATCAGGCCTTTGTTTGTGAGGGCTTCCAATTGTCTTTAGTTCAAAGTCCTCAGCAAGCTAAAGTGGTTCTTCGGGGTAATATGTGAAGAGCTCCAACACTACCATCCCATAGAACAGCTATTACTATACCCGTTTTACAGATAAGGAAGCTCGAGCTCAGAGAAGTTAAATAATTTGCTCAGGGGCATACACATCCACGAATATAGCCAGGTCAGACAAACCTGGGCTTGAATCTCAACTGTTCCACTGACAGGCTGGACAAGCCCTATAATCTTCCTGAGGCCCATGGATCACTATGGAAATAAACAGTACACATGATGACATAAGAGACCCGAACACAGAAGGCTCATAAAAATATGGAGGTCTCCCTGTGCCTCAGTTCATCTTTCCTTCCCTTCTTATTCTTTCCAGCTAGAGTAAAGTGGGCATCAGATGTTAGCTCTGAGGGCTTGCGATGTAGAGTAGTGGTAGAGCACTTGCGTAGCATGCTCAAGGCCTGGGTTTAATCCCCAGCATCTCACACACACACACACACACACACACACACACACACACACGTGCACGTATGTTAACTCTGGGCTGGAGCAGGGACCACCATGCTGTCTCTGAACACTGACAGCTCTGGGCATTCATTGTCACATGCCCCCACTTCTTTCCTAGGTGGACAATAAAGCTTTTCATTGGATTCCTCTTGTTTTCCATTTAAAACATATATGTTTATCTTCAACAGTCAATAATTGTAACTTTTTTTTCCTTTCAACTCAGAATTTTTTGTAAAAATATGTCTTTATGGTCAAAGACTTTATTTTATTTTATTTTACTGATTACCCTGTCACCTTATCTGTAACTAAAGTAGGCATCAGATGTTAGCTCTGAGAGGGTGTCAGCACTGAACTTAAAATCTTTTAATGTCACATGACCATGAATCTTTAAATGTTTAAAAACAACAACAACAACTTCTAGATTGGGTTATAATTTCAGTTAATTATATCAATATATAATTAACTAAAATATCCTAATTATAAATTCTTATATTTATTCAACATAAAATGTTGAATTATGCTAACTACATTTTATTTAAATTAAATTATCTTAATGAGATGAGATGGGCTTGTTTTTCAGTTAGTTCATTTATCTATGGTAAATATTACCAATTAATAGAATCCCCCAATTAGGTGGGATTCAACACAGATTTTATTCCTATTTTCCTTTCTGTATGTGTAAATATTTAGAAAACATTTACACACATCAGTAAGTGGAAATGGAAGGAATTTTAAGTAATGACATTCAACTTTTGAAATCTTCTGAGTTACATTGCCAAAAGAACCATAAAGATCTAAAGCCATGCTACATCCTTAATACACATATGTTTAGACAATAAAAACCATAAGCCCATGGCTTCAGTTCATGGTGTCTTGATTCATATTAATCTTGAATATTTCAGAGTACCCTTTTTTTTTTTGGTGCTCCAGAGACAAAGAAGCATAGTAAGATGTGAAATGGGTGAGAAAGCTTCCTTTTATACAGGAGAGTACCAAGATTATAAAAGGGGAACAATACAAGAGCCTCATGTAATTTGGGCTGCATCAGGCATATACAGGGGCTGCCTGTCTCCTGTGATGGCAAGATTAATAACATGGTCTTATAATACCTAAAGCAAAAGTGAACAGAATTTCAGAGATAGACAAATTCATAATTAGAATGGGAAATATTAATATCTTCATCTCTAGTTAATAGGACAAGCAGACCAAAAACTCAATAAAGGATGTGGGTTTAAACAACATGGGTAACACACTTGTCATAATCAATAGTTAGGGGCCTGCAATAACCATTTGCAAAATATAAATCTTTCATGTCACATATGGAATAGGTACAAAAATTTACTGCGAACCCTATAGAAATAATAATAAAATCATCATGGGAAAATTCATTCTTCCCAGGGACATGTTGAAGAAGCATGGCTGATTACTTCCAAGATAGTATCCAAACTAACTTTTTCCCACTGGATGGTGTTGAGATGTCCCTGGGTATCTGTTCACTCAGATATATCCCAGAATTCTTAAGCTGTCCACAATCCACATCAATAAGAAAAGGAGAATCCAGTAGAGAAATGGGCAAAGTCTTGAGGAAGTCTTCACAAAGGAGGAAATCATAAGGTCAATAAACACATCAAAAGGTTCCCAGCAAAATGCAAAGTAAAACCTCAATGAAATAGTCAAAACTTCGCAGTCAGACTGGCAAACATACAAACATAAACTCTAAATGCAAGTGGTAACATGGACTTCATATCTCATGCTGTTGGTGGGAAGGCAAACTGCAGTAACTACTTCATAAAAGAGGGTAGCTTTGTGCTGTGATCTGAATGCCTATGTCTCCTCAATTCATGGGTCAAAAGCTTTTCTTCAAGGTGATGGTATTCGAAGGTAGAGCCTTTGGAAAGTGATTAGGTCATGGGGGTGATGTCCTCATTGATGGTATTAATGCCTTTCTAAAAGAGGCTTGAGAGAATCCCCTCTTCCCCTGCACTATGTGAGGACATCAAGAAGGTATCATTCATGAGCCAGAGAGTTGACCCTCACCAAATATTAAACTTAACAGTACCTTCATCTTAGACTTCTCAGCCTTCAGAATGTGATAATAAATTTCTGTTCTCTATAAATACCCAGTTTATGGTATTTTGTTATAGCAGCCTGAATGGACTAAGACATACTATATAGTAAATTTGTAATAACCAATGACTGAGCTGCTTCCCTTCCAGAGACACTCAACCTTGTGTATGAATACTCATACAAAGATATTCTGAACAGCCTAGTTCACAACTGCTCCATACTAGAAACAACCTAAATGCCCATTACTGGAGAAATGTGCAGATAAATTGTGATGTTTTCACATGACAAAATACTATGCTACATTCCTATCTCTGAAAATGTTCTTACAAACATAGATTAAAAATGAATTCAATTCACAATGAATTCTCTGTAAACTCTTCATTGAACCTAGGACATATATAGAATAACACATATTCCACTGAATAGCTAGATGGAGTTCCATAAAGTGAGCATACCCATGAAATCAGCACCCAAGACTCTAATTTTATATTTGAAAAGCACTTCCTTATCCCACTAGGTCATGAGTTTCTTTAGTGCAGGGATCATCATGTCTTTGTGTCTTTCACACAGTTTAGTGGAAAGATTAGCTCTCTTGAGTCTGTTCAATGATATGCAGAGCTCTTGCCACCAAATTAGAAGGGAGGTGACTTTGGGTCTAGAGGACTTCAGTAGTATGTTTACTAATAATTCCTATGGTTTCATTATCTTTTGGCTTTACTAATACCTTTCATACCTTCTATCTTATTTCACCCTTGGGTGCAATAATTATCACAATTATGAAACTGGAGTTTCAAAACTGGTGGAAGTCTGGGCTAGTCAGCTGGGATACTGAATGGGCCAAGACAAGGGTGCACAGGTTTCCATTATCTGAACTCAGTATCATTTCTCTCTCATGATGATGGAACTGAACTCATCAACCTCTATTATAGAAAACTAGATGGAGGCTCTTCAAACAATTCCAAATAGAACTATCATATTAAGTAGCATTCCACCGTCGAGTCCATTATCCAAAAGTTAATGAAATCAGTATGTCAAAGAGATATCTACCCCTCCCATGTTTAATACAGAAATATTTGCAAGAGCCAAGATATGGAATCCATCTAAGTGCTTCTTGGGGTTTGGGTCTTAAATGTCCCCCAAAGCCCATGTGTTGAAAGCTGGGTTGCCACCTGATGGCACTTTTGAGAGGTGGTGAAATATTTAGGATATGGGGCCTAGTTAAAGTAAGTTAGATCATTGGAGGTACTCCCTTCCTGGGAGTACTGGAACCCCCTCCTCTTCCTCTCTCTTCTCTCTCTCTCTCTCTTTTTTTTTTTTTTTTTTTTTGTTTCCCAGCCATCATGAGGTGAGCAGCTTTGCTCCACCACATGTTCCCTGCCATGATACCCTACCTCACCACAGGCCCAAAGCAACCATGGACTGAGACCTCTTAATCATGAGCCAAAATAAACCTTTCCTCCTTCTAAATTATTTACCTCAGTGATCATGTCACAGCAACAGAAAGCTAACACAGTATGTGTCAACAGGTGAACAGATTTCAAAATGTGATCTGTATACACAAAAATAGAATATTATTCCACCTCAAAAAGAAAGGAAATCCTGTCATTGGTTAAAAACATGGGTGAAACTGGAGGTCATTATGTTAAGTGAAATTAGCCAGGTACAGAAATAGGTACCACATCGCCTCACATGTACGTGGAGTCTAAAAATGGCAAACTCACAGAAGAGGGGGTAGGATAGTCATTGCTAAGAAGAGGGAAGAGGGGAAAGCAGATTGGGCAGATGTTGGTCAAAGGATACAAAATTTCAGTTACAGTTGAAGAATGAGTTCAAGAGACCAATTGTACAACATGGTGACTGTAGTCAATAAAATGTATTCCATTATTTAGTAAAGAGCTAAGAGTAGATTTTAAGTGTCCTCACCACACACACATACAAAAAGTTCATGAGGTAATACAGGTGCTGTGTAGCTCAGTTTAACTGTTCCACAATGTATACATTTTCAAGATATCATGATATACAATTTTTATTTGTCAAATTAAAAAAGAAATGTTAAAAAATGGACCAAAGACCTTGACAGACACCTGACTGGAGAAGATACACAGATGGCAAACCAGCGAATCATAATGCTTAGCAACACACGTCATCAAAGAAATGCAAATAAAAATAGCAACAAGATACTGCCACACATCAACTAGAATGGCTGAAATCCAGAACTCTGAGACCAAATGCCAGCAAAGGTGTAGAGCAACAGGAACCCTCCCTCCCTCACTGGTAATGCAAAATGGCCCAGACACTTTGGAAGATGGTGTGGTGGTTTCTTACAAATCTGAACATGCTCCTGCTCTACTCCAGCAATCACACTCCTTGGTATCGTTCCAAGAGTTGAAAATATGTCCACACAGAAACCTGCACACAGTTGTTTATTATTGCAGTTTTGTTTAAAGTTGCCAGAACTTGGAAACAACCAAGATATCCTTCAGTAGGAGAATAAACAAATAAACTGTGGCACATCCAGACAATGGTATATTATTCTGTGCTAAAAAGAAATGTGCTGGCCAGGTATGAAAGTACCGGGAGGAACCTTAAGTGCACATTACTTGGTGAGAGAAGTCAGTCTAAAATGGCATGTACTGCATGATTCCAACTATATGACTTTCTGGAAAAGGCAAAATGTACGGAGACAGTAAGAAGATCAGTGATTGCCAGGGGGTTGTCAGGGACAAGGTGAATAGACAGATCACACAGGCTTTTTTTAGAGCAGGGAAAATACTCTGTACAATACTGTAATGGTGAACACATGTTATTATGCCTTTGGCCAAACCCATAGATTAGGAAACACCATGAGTGAAACTCTAATGAAAACTATGGATTTTGAGTGATAATGATGTGTTGATGGAGGTTCATCAGTTATAACAAATACTACATGGTAGGAGATGTGGATAATGAGGGAGGCTGTATGTGCCGGTGGCTTGGGTGGCAGGGGCGCCTATGGACAAATCTCTGTACCTTCTTCTCAATGTTGCTACAAACCTAACACTGTTCTAAAAATAGAATTTAAAAAAAATCAGTTCTTCTAAGTGTATTTTTACTCCTTATTATGTTAATGAAATTTATCCATGTTGCTGATGTCATTGTGATACATTTGTTTTCTCTGTTTTTTGAAGTCTTCACAATTATTGAGGCTCCTCGTGGCTTTTGCTTATGGAAGTTATCTCTATCAATTCTTATATATTAAATCTGAGAATTTAGAAAATATTTGTTAATTTGCTCTAAAATAACAAGAAACCATTAAATGTTAACATAAAAACACCTCTTATGGGAAATAACTTTATTTTTTGAAACACAAAAAAAGTTCAGTAGGAAAACAAAACCATCACTTTGCCTTTTTACAAATATTCTTCATGTCTGGCCTAACAGAAGACAACCAGATAGCCTGTCCTGCATGCCATTTGTTGTGATCTGTTGTTTGGTAAGTAGGTGAAGATAATCCAATCTCACTTAGATGTGGAACTGAAAACAGGAGGAATATTTCAACAGCTTTTCCAGATGATGATGGCCAGTTTCAGAGCGTAATTGCAGGTAGAATCTGAGACTGTAACAATAAACTTTCAGTACACTATAACATTAAAACCCTTCGGTCTATGTTGCAGTTTGAGTCAGTTTTATCCATGCGTGATTTTGTATAATCAAATTGACCCTCAAACTCATCCCACTATACGATGACCACATGCTACCTGCAAAAAGCCCAGGAAGTTGAGGAACCAGAGGTGACTCCACGACTTGGAGGAGCTGACAATGAGTTTTTGAGCTTTTTCTCTCCTCTTGCCGTGGCAATGCACTGAATGAGGTTCATGGGCACTAGATTATGAGAATTAACAGATGAAATTGAACTCTTTTTTTTTTTCCAGGACTGGGGATTGAACCTGAGGACATTCTATGGAGTCGCTGGGATTACAGATGTGCACCACCGCACCCAGATAAATTATCTCCTTTTAACTGAAGATGTACAAATGTTATAAAATTGGACCTTCAAAGAGACCTTGGATCAAAGATAACACTAATATAGCAAGCACAAGTGAACATGAAAATGGCCAGCTTGACACATCTCCTGCCAATTTACAAGGTTAGAAACAGCAACCGTCAAGTAATCAGGTCTGACAGGAAGTCAGCTAGAAAGACCTGAAAATATCAAGAAGACTATGGAGATACAGTACTTAACTCCCACTATCATTAACCATCAACAGCACCCCAAGTATCTGCTCAGCCTTAGCCTAAGACAGCAGCGAGGATTTAATAAGGGGTGTGTGTGTGTGTGTGTGTGTGTGTGTGTGTGTGTGTAGAGAGAGAGAGAGAGAGAGAGAGAGAGAGAGAGAGAGAGAGAGAGTGTTCAGAAAGGAGGCAATTCCTTTTTTGTAAAGTAAGTCCAAAATAATCTTCCCTGTCAATAGGAAAATATAAATTATGCAGTCTTAATAGTATTTGACCTAAGTATATATAAGAAATACAGAGATTGTTCTCCCAAGTAGCTGAACATTCTCTACTTTATTTCTAAGCATGTATCTTGGTTTAAAATTCTTTTTAAAAAGCATTAGAAATAGTAATTAGGAATTAATGCTGGGGTTTTCTGAGTATCTTGCATCTGATTAAGCAATAAAAACAACAAAAAAAAGGCTGTAGTTGTCTCTCAAAACTTGGTGCCAACATTATATTTTCAATAATATACCTAGTATGCAGAAATTAGCACATAATTTATCATTAGGTATGTAGCTGTTTATCACTGTTTGACAATAGGCTGTGAGCAGAAGGTGATGATAGGGACGATGATATGATTGCTATTTTGATGAGCAATCAGGAATTATCTGATATATATATATATATATATATATGTGTGTGTGTGTGTGTGTGTGTGTGTGTGGTTCCAGGGATTGAACCGAGGACCTTGGGCGTGCAAGAAAAGCACTCCACCAACTGGGCTTCCACCCCCAGCCTCCTGTTATAGTCTTTTTAAATTCTCCTTTTGCAAATGAGCAGAAAGTCATTCTACTGAATTCTTTTAGGATCAAACCCATAAAAAAATGTATCTGATACATAAATTGCACACTTAGATGTTCCTAAGGGTCATGACATCCCAGAATAAAGAAATAGCTTAATATCTTTCATAGTTGGCCTGAATAAAATATTTTGATTATTAAACTGACCAGTTGGCAGTTTCATCTACTGGCGCTGACTCCTCCTGTCCCGCCCGGCAGGGGAAGGATGATCGCTCCCCACTTCTCCTTCACGGAGCCTCATTCATAAGTACAATGTGGCACTGTTCACAAAGTGTCTGGCCCCTGCTTATGTTGCTATGTAGCTGAACAAACCAAATTTTTCAAAGAGTGAACTCATTTCTCATTTTTCCCATGCTTCTCCTGGAGTGACTAACATACAGTAGACATCAGTGTTTGTGGAACTAATGTGTTGATTGAACTATTGGTACAGTTGCTGAGCTTCTTTGGACCTCAGAGGCTACATACGGGCTGTGCTACTCCATTCTATCTACCAATGAGACTGAGTTTTAAGTGGGGTCCAGAGCAAGGCAGGTTCTGTAGTGGGTCCAGATTATGGTACAGGTCACCCTGCCCATGGCTCAGTCCTATATGCCCCAAGAGATCCAATGGCATTCAGAGCTATTTAGAACAGGGAAGTCCCCAAAAGAGAACCATGGCATAGTCCCACAGGGTCTTGAAGCAAAGCTACGTGTTCCTGAGCTGACTATTCTTCCTTTGCAGAGTAGTGCCTGGCTTGCCGTAAGGACATTGTAGAGTCTCAACACTTGATTATTTGGTTGGTTCCCCAAGAAAGCTGACTCTGAGATGGGGTTCAGTATACTGAGGACTGGATGTGGGAGCAACAATTTGTAAGAGAGTAAGAAAGTCAGGACTGGTCGAGAGGACGGTTGCACCATGATGCTGTTGTACTGAGGCCTCTGCTGCTGGCTCGAGGAGCTCTGCAGTTGGGATGTCCCTACAGAGTTGTCCTGCCTTAAGAAGGAAAAGGCACCAGGACTGGCACAGTAGGCAGGCATGGGGTATGAGTTTCTCCCAAAGAGAAGGGGAAACCTTGGCAAAGCTGTCCACACGGGTTTTGAGAAATTTCCAGAGGAGGCTCAGCTGTGATGGTACTCCTGCCAAAGGGGGTAATGAGAGGCTTAGTCCTGGATTGGAGGACATGAGCAGAGCGCCACAGTGTCCACTATACCATAGGACTCCAAGTGACGACGTAGCTGCAGTTTCCCACCACGAGGAGCGGGCCCTCTGGTCCCTGAGCCATACAGATTGGTGTATGCAAAAACAGTCTCTTACTGCATGGAGGTGGGATCTCTGCAGTGAATGTGGAAGCAGATGCAAGTTAATCTGCCACTTCCTGCTTCAGGGTTTAGCCTCCCTCGATTCAGCCCTGAGGAGCGCCTCCCATTGTCCAGTTGATAGAAGAAGACAGAACCTGGGTCTGGTCTACAAATGTTCTGTGTGACATGCTGGCTCTCCACCTCGCTTTAGTACCAGGGATTAAACCCAGGGCCTCATCCATGTTAGACAAGTCCTCACCCATGCTAGGCAAGTTCTCTGCCAATAAGCTACATCCTCTGCCCTTTTTAAATTTGAGACAGATTCTCTTGCCTCAGTCCCCTGAGTAACTTGGATGATAGGCATTGCCACCATGCCTGGAT